>NW_026923162.1:0-21102 GCF_032062105.1 Saccostrea cuccullata
TGGCCAACAATGTTGTCCAAAATATTCCATATTTTTGATTCTTTGTGTGTTAACAAAATTCTATTGTTTGAAAGATTTCTTTTCAGAATCGATCACTATTAATTATCTTCACATTTTCATTACTTATTCATACAGACGCGAGGAAATTCGAGCATTAATTCTGACATCAATTTCTGTACAACATCGTGCGGATTGTAGCCATAGTACAAAATAAAACATACTTTTAAAACTATGCTATGCCGTTTATTAGTGCTGAATATTTTTCTTATATCCCATTTCTTAAAAAATATTTTAAATCGTCGGACTTGCAATTACGGCAAATAAAGCCGGTTTCTGTGGACGCGGTTTTTTTTTCTACAGTTAACGTGGACGATATAACACTTACAAGTAACAAACAGCAGTGAATATAGAAAAGAAATATTTTATAATGTCAATGTTTTAATAATCTACTTTCAATTATTTTTTAAAATAAAATTCACACATATTGGAGTTTTCTAACCCGCGTGTATACTATGCGGGTACATGAAAGAGTTTGACGCGTGACCAGGTAATTGTTTTCAAAACATGGCAAACTCAGATCATCAAGAAGCACAGGTAGCTGACCTGTCAATCAAATCAGAAGCTATTGTTTTTTTTATGATTGACAGGCGGTAAATTATTGATCTTGAATCAGGTAGATTTTGGGGGCGTTAACATAAAATTGGGTGTTTAAAGGCAGAGATTTTTTACCGGGTGGTAAATTCCAGGTGAGGGGGGGGGGCTTATTCTGTACAGGTGTGAATGCCTTGGGGGCTAGCAGTCTACCTGTGGCCATCTGTCTCCTAATCCCTATACACAGGAAGTGATTTAATACACAGTGAAATACCCAGATGTCAAATTTTACCTGTGTTGGGGGTTTTGAAAAAAATTTTAAATTAGTAGTAAAAAAGGTTTTTCAATTATTTATTTATTTTTGACTGTTTGAATACACCCCTACCCATGAAATTATTATGATTACATACTATAAATTCAAGTATTAAAACAAAGATTATTTAAGATGTTAGTGTATGTGTTAATTTAAAAAAAAACAAAAAAAAACTCCTGTGACAACCAAATTAGACTTTAATAACTCATTCATCTCCAGAATCCCATCTATTAATTAAACGAAAAAGGAGCCATGTTAACTACATTTCACTAAAAAGAATTTCTAGGATTTTCAAAACCTTAATAAGGCTTTGTCACAATGAAACATGCGAAAAAAAATTGCTTGTAAATTCTTATCTGAATAAAAAAGAAAATATAAGTGACCCATGATTAGAAACATTATTTTTAAATTTAATTACATCACGCAGTGCTGCTCTGAACCTTATCAATAACATTTCCAATCTAGGTTTACTGTTTAGCATATTAAAATTAATATTCAAATTTCATTTGAAAAAAAGGTTTTATTTATCAAAGGATTTTTTTTTTTTTAAAAAAAATGCTTATTATATTATAATCCTTTAAAATACTAAAGATATTTTAAATTCATATATTATCAATCTAAAATTACATAGCAATACAGTTTATGTATACCATGTTCAGTAAACATCAAAGGATCAAAAGTTAATTAGAAGGTCACCACGAGTCCCAAACAAGGTGTACAGGGTATACACAGGAACCAGTAAGTAAATGTCAATCAAGTTCCAGCATCCAATGATGGACCTTCACACACTTGATTGACAGGGCTACCCAGACCAGGTATTTTTGAAGGCGGTGCTTAAAATCTCTGCCTTTAAATAAAAGGCATCCGATTTCCCACTTTCTGGACACAATGACACATATTTTTTGTATAAATTAACAACACATTTCTCAGGATTTTCAAAATCTTCATACACACGCACACACTTAGGATCCAGCTTCCTTGACTTTAACCCCCCGGAATTGGTCTTGGACACGTCCTCTGTGTACAATAAATAACGGGCGCCGTTGCTGTCCTCCTTCACTTCCAGCTGTGACGTGGTCCCTCTTCGCAAGTTTCGATGTTCTTGGCCTGCCCGTAATGCAAAATTTAATCCAAAAGAAAAAACTAATGTGTCCAGCAATTTGGCTGGCGTATCGGAGCCAAGTAATCCTTTCTCTTGGTCGACACTAATGATTTCGGCTTTCCTGCGGCTTTCCTGCGGGAACTCCCTAAGCCTGTTTTAGCCACTTCCTTCATTCGTGCATCTAGGACTTGTCTCATTTTACGGAATTCATTATCATCGAGAAAACTGACAACTTTGCCATTTTGACGTAGATAGTGTTGAATTGATGTTATAATCTCATAGAGAGTGTTTGGGCGGTAATGTTCCCCTGCTTTGTTTCTAACTTCCGTGATGAAGCCACATAGGAATTGATTTAGGGTCATATTGTCCATAGACAAAATAGGTTCCTTAATACTTCTTGTTTTTGCCCATTCTGTGAAAATATTTACAGCCCATCTGGATTTCCTCTCGGTATTCTGAGGAACGGCACTTTTGATAAGATTGTTCATGTCAGTCTCTGAAAGCGGGTCTGCAAACCGAGAATTGCCCTGCATAGTTGCATCGTCGATATTTTTTGATGGGTTTTCAAAGTTTAAATCAAAGTTCACAGCAGTACTAGTATTTTCCTTCTCCATCCCTAGAATATCACTTACGAGATTATCGGTATCATAATCTGATCCATTGCTTTCAGGTTTAAATTTGTTTTAGTCAAGAATATTTCGTCCCCACTCTCCATTTTAAACAGATCTATTCACTCCCACTATCCAATACAAAATAGCTGATTCCTAATACTCTCAGTCAGAGAATTAGTGAGTAGTTTTCAATCAAGTCTAAATTCTATTGTTATAATATCAGACTGTCTCAGGTAAATCAACAAATGAAAATAAAGGGTCTAGTATCAGTGAGTAGTTTTCATTCAGGAATGGCCATAAATACTTTTGTTTTAATATCAGACTGTCTCAGGTAAATGAAGAGAAATGTAGAGAGCAATGTTTTAAGTACGATATATGCCTCATACAATTCTGTATGGAAAAATATCAGACAGTTTTCGGCCCTAACGGGCCTCAAACTGTCTAATATTTTTTCATACATAACTGTATTCGGCATAAATCCAATACAGACTTTAGAGAGTCACTCCTCAGTAAACTAGTTTTGCCATGTCAAGAGCTTTTCCTTTGGTTGGTGAGTTTATCTCACTACACAAGAAATGCTAAGCAGGCAGGATTGGAAATTGCGTTCGATTGTTATACAAAGCATATTGGTGCTTTGCTTGATTGAGACTCTAAACGTGAACTCATAAGTCAAACGTTTGAATTTACACTGTTTGACTACCCGGGCAAGTGCAACAAAGAAACAAAATGTAACTTTATTATAAAGTATCGATATGATCATTTCTAAATTCTAAATGTATATAGTAAGAGAACAATCTTATCAAAGTTTATGGAGTAATTATTAAGAAATCTATTCCACCACGTCTATTTTATGGAAGAAGACTAGGCAAAATTGGAAATAGTTTACATTTTTAACATAATTCTCACAAATCGTAGTTGCATTAAATATTGACCATGTATGTTTTAAACAGACTGTACGTTAAGCAGTAAAATGCATGCAATATACTGGTATTGAAGTGCATGGATGTTTTGCATAATGCTTAGCTGCAGAACTGTAGCTTTATAGTTTTATATCTTAGTCTTTGACCATATGATGGTCACAGACTAATATATAAAACCATAACGCTACAGTTATGGTCAAAGACTAGTATATAAATTCATTTAATTCAAATGATTACAGTTCTGCAGAGCTGCATAATGCTGAAATCAGTTTCGATATAAAATACCGCAAAAGTAACTGTTGTTTGACGAGAACTCAGCTCTTTAAGCCCTGAAGAGCAATACGGCACTTCATAGTAATCTCTCGACATAATTGCTGACATGTTTATCTAGATTCATACGGAGATCTGCCATACCCTAAAATGTATATTAAATTATTCCATCCAATCTTTTCTTCAATTTTTGTTTTGAAAAAGAACGCTGAATCGAAAAAAAAATGTTGGATTCAACCTTATTATTTTCAATAAAATGATGTAAAACTAATTTGGACTTCATTTTTTAACTGACATTACATTGTGGTTTCTGGAGAGTAGTTTTTAAATTCTTCTTAAGGCAAGTTGTATTAATTCCTTGCAAAAGAAAAAAAATCCACTCAGTATAGTCAAAGATGAGTGTTCATTTAAATTTCTGAATGTTTCCGCATACCCCAACTATAGTCGTTCAGTGAAAAAAAAAATTATCAAAATATACAGTATATAGAGTGCAGTAAATTTTTTTTTAGGTAAGCTATATGAATTCCTCGCAAAAGAAAAAAAAAACACAAATCCACTCACCAGTCAAAGATGGGTGTTCATTTGAAGATTCTGAATGTTTTCGCATACCCAAACTGGTCATTTGGTGAATAAAAATTAGCAATATTTAGGTTGTCGAAAAGTCCTTCGATATTATTTGTGATGTCCTTCAATGTAATTTCTGATTGTTAATTTTTGATTCCTTTCAAAGTGTACAAATAATGAGAACATATATTAAAGAATTGTGAATGAACAATCACATCCAGTCCGGTTTTTGAAACTCTCTTTCAGAACAATAAATAAAATAGTGTGAATTCTCAATCCTATTTTTAATTCAATTGATTAAAAAAAAAAGACAAAGTTTAATTTGATTGGATGATTTGCCCGGATTACAATGTAATGCATTATTATTTTGCAGCAGAGTGTAGCTGTCAGTGGAAGTAGATTCAATTCTACTTGTATTTGGACAAGCACAGTTATTTTGCTCCCCCACCAAACACCCTTCCAGGGACACCCTATATATACATTTTTTCTTGTGCGATTTAATGTATGTTATAAAATTTGCATAATGGAAGTTTGTTAAAAAGTTCGATAATTCAAATTACGGCCCTTTGAACAACGTAGTATAGTCAAAGATGAGTGTTCATTTAAATTTCTGAATGTTTCCGCATACCCCAACTATAGTCGTTCAGTGAAAAAAAAAATTATCAAAATATACAGTATATAGAGTGCAGTAAATTTTTTTTTAGGTAAGCTATATGAATTCCTCGCAAAAGAAAAAAAAAAACACAAATCCACTCACCAGTCAAAGATGGGTGTTCATTTGAAGATTCTGAATGTTTTCGCATACCCAAACTGGTCATTTGGTGAATAAAAATTAGCAATATTTAGGTTGTCGAAAAGTCCTTCGATATTATTTGTGATGTCCTTCAATGTAATTTCTGATTGTTAATTTTTGATTCCTTTCAAAGTGTACAAATAATGAGAACATATATTAAAGAATTGTGAATGAACAATCACATCCAGTCCGGTTTTTGAAACTCTCTTTCAGAACAATAAATAAAATAGTGTGAATTCTCAATCCTATTTTTAATTCAATTGATTAAAAAAAAAGACAAAGTTTAATTTGATTGGATGATTTGCCCGGATTACAATGTAATGCATTATTATTTTGCAGCAGAGTGTAGCTGTCAGTGGAAGTAGATTCAATTCTACTTGTATTTGGACAAGCACAGTTATTTTGCTCCCCCACCAAACACCCTTCCAGGGACACCCTATATATACATTTTTTCTTGTGCGATTTAATGTATGTTATAAAATTTGCATAATGGAAGTTTGTTAAAAAGTTCGATAATTCAAATTACGGCCCTTTGAACAACGTAGACAAAACGATCTTTGCTCTCTGCTTTAGATTATGCAAATGTTTAGGCAAAACTAATGGATAACAAGCTTGTATACTATATAAGACTTTAGATAGTCACATCTCAGTAATCTAGTTTTGCCGTGTCAAGAGCTTTTCTATAAATTGGTGAGTTTATCTCACTACACAAAATATGCTAAGCAGGCAGTGTTACAACGCACTTTGAAAATGTTTTTCAAAGTGCGTTAAAGCTGAACACTACTCGTAAATAGGCATAGTCCGCCATATTTCCCGTTCTTCAACGCTCTCCCTACAACTCGTATATAAGGAGCAGATCGCTCTTCAGTTCAATGTATTTCACTGTAGAAATCCGACGAGTGTAGACGTACATCTTACAAAACGTCCTACTCAATCTCGATGAAATTATAAAATTTTACGTATTTATTCCAAAACAGGACAAAAGTTTCATTGAAAATACAGGTAAAAACATTATTTACAAACAGAAAATGCACATAAAAACAAGAAATAAACGCAAAAAATCTAAAACCACGAAAGGAGTACTACATGTCGGCCACACGTTTCGAGTGTGCAATCGGGTGTAAAGAAAGCGAACGGTTTATATACCCGTCTGACAGTGCCTATTCATGAGAAGTGTTCAGCTTTAAATTTGGGACCAAGCTATAACGCACTTTGAAAAAATTAATTTTTTTCAAAGTGCGTTGATATCGACCATATTGACGCACTTTGAAAAAAAATGTAGATTGATCAATATTCTTACAAATAATCGGTATGATAAATAACAGATCCTGGATGGATGACTTTTTTTTAAGATGAAGTCACTTCAGGACCTGAGAAGTTGACGTTTTAAATATTTGAGGTTTTGATAAAATAAAAGGGAAAAGGGTCTTGAAAAAAAGAGTGACGATTGTTTAAGACCATTAATTTTTTTTTCTTTAAATTCTAGTCTTTGATAAGTATACGTAAAGATGTAAAGGGGGCACTAACAGTGGACAGCTTAAAGCAACTTAGCATTTATCATAATAGAAAGGGGGCAATTTGATTGTTCAAAACAAATAAAATTCTTTCTCTCTCATACGTTTTACTGTACTTCAATATTTCTAGTTTTTACCTGTTTTAATTAACTCATTTAATATTGAAAGTTTTCAACGTCATACCAGTTAGGTAAATACATAATTATATAAATGTTTTGAGTATAGCATAGACATCGAGACCGGGCAATGGGCCAGGGGAGGAGGGGCTTAGCCCCCCACTTATTCTGGAAAAATATATATACATCGTATAAGCATTGAAAATGCAGCTTACCCTTTTTGGGTTTATTGCTCCCCTCCCCCGTTTGTTACCGACACCTATGTATTCAAAAGATAAAGATTTGGACTGAGGGATCTTATACCTGTCTTCTCCTTTTTTCGACGGGAGTTAATCAATTCATAAGTTTTTTGAAAGATAAATAACAAATAAAATCTTTCCATTACTAAAATATGATTTTTTTTTTCAAAGTGCGTTAAGTGTCTCCATGGTAAAATATATTGATGTAGACTCTTAACGCACTTTGAAAAATTTTTTCAAAGTGCGTTGAGTTGGTCCCAAATTTAACGCACTTTGAAAAAAAATTCAAAGTGCGTTGATTTTGTCCCAATTTTAACGCACTTTGAAAATTTTTTTCAAAGTGCGTAATTTTTTCAAAGTGCGTTGCCACAGGGCAGGATTGAAAATTGCGTTGATTGTTATACAAAGCATATTGGTGCTTTGCTTGATTGAGACTCTAAACGTAAACTCATAAGTCAAACGTTTGAATTTACACTGTTTTGACTACCCGGGCAAGTGCAACAAAGAAACAAAATGTAATTTTATTATAAAGTATCGATATGATCATTTCTAAATTCTAAATGCATATAGTAAGAGAACAATCTTATCAAATCTATCGAGTAATTATTGACAAACGTGTTCCGTTTAGTCTGTATATATTTATTTTAATGAAGAACACTAGGATGGAAACAGCGTACGTTTTTAACACAATTTTCACAAAGTTGTTGTTGAATTAAATATTTACCACGTTTGTTTTGAATAGACAGTACGTTAATCAGTGCAATGCAATTCATTGTTTATCTTTATTTAAAAGAAGAATTGATTAGCTTGTAAATGAAAGAACTTGATTCAACATAAAATTTTCTCTGGATGTTTTGCATAGTATGCTCAAATCAGTTTCCGATATAAATTTCAGCAAAAGTAACTGTTGTTTGATGAGAACTTAATTCATCGCAATGATTGAATCGCTCGACATAATAACTGACATGTTAATATAGATTCATTTAGAGATCGATCATACCCCAAAAATGTAAAATGAAAATATATTTATATTCCATACAGTTTCTTTTTCAAATGAATAAGAATTAGAAAAAAATACTGAGATTTCATCTTTTCCAATAAAACCGTGTAAAATGAAATTGGACGTATTTTTTGACGGACATAGTATTATGTTCTAGTGCAAAAGAGTGCAGTTATTTTTTGTTCATTCCTTGCAAAAGAAAAAAATCCATGCACTTATCAGTTAAAGAGGGTGCTCATTTTTTCCTAAACGTTTTCGCATACCCAAACTAGCTGTTCAATTAATAAAAATAAGCAATATGTATAAGTTTGTCAAACTGTGCTTCGATATAATTTTGATTCACATCAAAGAGAACATTAAGTAAAAATAGCAAATATGAAAGATTTGTGAATCAAAAACAATCACTTGCATGCAGTCTGGTTTTTAAAACTTTTTTTCAGAAAACTAAATAATAAAAATGTAGATTTTAATCCAAATTTCAAATTCAATTAAAGGATTCCGACCCTCTGCTATAAATTTCACCAAGAAAATTTAAAATTTCTAATATTGAGTTTATGAACAACAATATAACATTAGAGGTACAGGTGTTTCAACACAGAGAACAGAAAGAGTATAATAATTCATTAACACAACATAAAATTTAAAATATAAGGCGAGTATGAAAATAATATTTAGTATCATACCTATTAAAATCATGTTAGAAACCATCATATTTAAAGCACTGCTTCCTTAGTCAGGTTATCACAATGCTGTATGTGGTTGTAAAAAAAAAAACAAAAACATATGCGAAGAGTATCTTTCTTCTAACATTTTCTTCATTAAAAAAATGTAATACTATAAATAAAAATTCTGTTTTCAAATTTGGTACTTAAAACATTGTTTTGTAAATGACCCTTAAAAAGATACAACTTATTAAATTTATAAGGCTTTGGGAATTGGAATTTTAAAATTTTTTTTTTTGACGGACAGGGCTGAAACTATATACCCCAATTTTTTCAATAACAGAGGCATAAAAATTAATTTGAAATTAATCTGATCAAGGCTTTATATTTCTTACAGCACACCCGTGTGAAGTTATTTCTCGAGATAAAAAGTCGGGATCGACATTCCTGACTGACGTCACAAAATGGAGCCTGCATATTTTCGAAAGGAGTTCGGAACGTAAAATATCGGCTATCACTTCGATCAAAACTGCAATGCTTTGGGAAAATATTTTGACATTTAAGTTGCATTTACATGTTAGTGATTGTAAAAATTGCCAAAAGGCACCAAAACAATTGCGTCTCAATCTTGCACAAGGATTGAAAGCGTCTATAACAACCTAATATTTTACCGAATTTTCTCGGAGGACTCTTGGGTAATATTTTCACTGTTATTTGCTGTGTCGTACTCATTTTTTAAAATTCCTTAAATTCACGAGTTCATTGTATGACTGAACTTTTTACAAGAACAATCATATAACTTGAAAACACTAAAGATCATCTTAGAATTGTGCTTTATTTTAATTTTATGTGGATTCATTACTCAAATTTTAAAACCAAAGAGGAAAACCTAAACAATAATATATCAATCCATTAGAACAAAAAGTTGTGACTTTAATTTAAGATAAACACAGAAATAGGTAAATAATTTGTGTTTCACACATTCAATCCCAATGATAAGTTTTGATATCTCAGCAGGGAGTTTAATATTTAAATACTATGAGCATGTTCTAACCTGAAGTGCATTTGCAAAGTCCAATTACCATTTAGCACAATTAGTGACTACATGTAATTAGTAAATCAGTTGTGTTTGATTATTCAAATTAGAATTTAGTGTATCCTAAATTTTCTTTGGAGACTGCATATTGAGTATAGCAGACTAAACAAAGATGAGATTGTTATTTATTGATACATTTGCTTATTATATCCTGCAGAGATATAAGGATGATCATCTCAAATCAAATATGACATCAGGTGCTGATGGACTTTTCAGCAGTGCCACTGCATTATTATCAGCCAAATCCTCTACAGAGGAACAACTCATGCTGAAATCCATCCACAAGCATCTGTCCAACCTTGATGACACAGGGAAGGGGTTCCAGAAAGGGGATGGAAATCACCATGTGTATGGAGAAGTGTCTTCCTCGAACCATGAGTCTCAGCTAGTGGCCCTTATTTCCAATGATGATGTTCTCAATAAGTTAACTTGTTATGTGTTTGATAGAAGGTATGGATGGTCAGAAGCAGGGATAGATGGGACGAGACGGGTCAGAAGGATGTCCAGCACTGGGACAACACTGGAGGCCAGTGATGGACATGTGAAAGCAGTGCTAAATGATCTCCTTGATAATATTATTAAATGGTAAGCAAGAGGTGAAGAATATATACATGTATTTAGGAAATAAGCAGTGTTTTCCCTTTATTTCAGAGTTCAGGGTTAGAGATCAGTTGTAACAGGCTATGGGCTGAGATATCAATGGACCTTACAATATTAAATTTAGATTTTTTAAATTTCAACACAGCATTTTTGTCAATTGAAGCAATCAGTATGGCTGATAGTTGGTTCAAAGGGAAAACACTGCTTATAATAAGCATAGTTTTTAACTAGAAGCATGTTGCATTGAATTCAGGTGTTAGGCAAATCTTTATTTATTCTTTACAGGTATAATCAGCAGCCACTCTCTTTGCAGTTGGTCCAGGCATTTGAGTACACAATGAAGCAGGGTAAGCAGAAAACCTTTCAATCCGCACAACATTACATTTAAAATATGTCCAATTTATAGGCATTTTTGAAGGGAAATAATTGTCACTTTGCACACTTAATGATATGAAATTAAATAATAAGGAATGAAATTAATACCTACTCAAGTTATACTTGTACATGTATAACCTAGGTTGGAGCAGTTTACGCTTTTCTATATACCGCCATCATATTTTTCCTGATTTGTGTTTCAGTTTCTGATGTGCATGTTGTCCGAAATAGAACAATTATTCATTTTATGGCCTGGATAAAAGAACATAAAGAGGAACTTCAGGATTTTGAGCATATTCCATTGATTCAGGTTTGATAATATGTATATTATGTCCTTTCATGTTCTGAAATGCTGCTAGTTTATACCTATTACCAGTATATTTATGTGATTTTAAATTTTCTGTTCACTTATTTTTGGTTATGATTAATAATTTATGATCATTTGTCTCCTTTTTTTATTGGATTTTTATTTAAAAAAAAAAGCAACAAGACACTGAAATGAAATAATGCATTGATACTTATAGGATATATTTGTAAAAAATGAAGAAAAGAATATAAAAATATAACCAATATTATAATCATGCAACTTTACATTAAAAGATGACCAGACTTCATTGATTTTTTTTAATGTTTATCTTTAGAGGCTAATCATATCAGCATTAACAGATGTTTGGTCAGCAATACGAAATTCCTGTGCCAAAAATTTAGGGCCAATTGTAGCATATCTTCCCCTTGTTGACCAAGAGAAAATTTTTCAGGAGCTTGTAAAGGTATTTATATTTTCAGAGAAGTCATATTTAAGTAAAGGGAACTCTTAATGTGCGTGTTATATGAATGTAACATAAGTTTCATCCCATTTGTATGTGATATGATGTCTATCCCACATGAATGTAATGTGAGTTCTATGCCACATGGATGTATTATGAGTTCTATACCACATGAATGTAATGTGAGTTCTATACCAAATGGATGTATTGTAAGTTCTATACCACATGAATGTAATGTGAGTTCTATACCACGTGGATGTATTGTGAGTTCTATATCACATGAATGTAATAAGAGTCATTTACCACATGAATTTAATGTTAGTCATTTACCACATGAATTTGATATGAGTTTTATCTCTTCAGCTCTGTGTCTCTGAAACTTCCCAATGGCAGACTGTTGAAGGTGCTATAATGGGTAAAATCATTAGATGAAGTTCATAGGAATGATGTTATTAAATGTTTCAATTACTTTTTAAGTTTTTTGAATAAAGATAATTAAAATTATTGGATGAAATAAAATATGAATTATTTATTGTATAACTGTATTATTTACAAGAATTCCCTCTGTGGTGTTTTATAATTTAATTTTTTTGTTAAATGTACTGCAGGTATCAATTCTATTGTCCAACAATACACAGAGAAAGCAGAATCTAGATCCACCACTCCACAGTTTTGTCTGAACATTCAGTCACTGGTATGCTATCAATATGTATTAAATGCTTATTTGTCTGAAACCAATATTGTTAAAAACTATATTATGTCTTAGATTTGGCAAATCGTAAAATATCACTTTTTTCACTGCAAATGCATATGAGGGTAACTTCAAACATTTTAGCCAAAATGTAGACCTTAAATTTTGAATTTCACCTATTATAAATGGTTTAAATGTTAAAATATTGAAATTTTAGAGCTATTGAATTAATATATATCCTATTGAAATTCAGGATATCCCACCTGTGCCAAATTTTATATCAGAGAAGATTCACACTGTTGTCTTTAAATTATTGTATCATCCACAACTGACCATTCGAGAACATGCGGCCAAGGCATTGTCCACTTACATATCTTGTTGTGATGTCAAGGTATAGCAGGCTTGGTTGTAGTTCATTTAACACTCAACTTTTCCATTATTTCAGTCTTAAATTAACTCAATCATTGGATTTGTATTTCAGCTGAATAAACTTTATATGTTTTACAGGAGGCATTTTCAACTTTTGAGCAAGTTACAGAGCAACTTTTGAAAGAGGTCCTTGGACCAGAAAATATTCTCAGCCCTGTGCAATCAATTGTAAGCCATATAAGGATATTCATATTTCACTTTAAATATTTTTGAAAAAATTGGTTTTGAAAAAAAAGTAAAAACCAAGATTATCATAAACACAATATCTATAGGTTTATTAATATCAGATACTGACTATGTTTCTTTACTTTGTAGAACTTGCCTATAAAATTCCTTGATGCTTATGCAGCTGAAGGTTTGCTGAATGTGTGCTTGTCAATCATCAAGGTACTGTAGATTTCTAAATTTTTAAGATTATACATGTATTATGACATTTGAAAAATAAGAAAACTTTCATAGGGATTTAATTTTGTGAATACAAAACATTGATATAGAAAGCTGTGTGATCAAGAGATTCAGAATTTTAGTCTATGCTATATCCACAGGTGTTGCCTCTACAAATGATGCTGTCCAACTGGCCGACCTACATCAACGCTTTCTTGCTGTATCTGTCTCATCCTGCCTCTACAGTCCGACAAGCTGCCAGCTCTTTGTTTAAATACCTAGGTATGTCTCTGTATAAAGTGTTTAGATAACTGTTTATTCAATAGGAAAAATTCCTTGATGCGACAAATCATTAAGTTATCATAACTAAGAACTGTGCACCATCTTTGCCTAACATGCAGTAGACTTTGCAAAGGGAAGTAAATTGCCAAGAAAATGGCTAGAATTTGTCACTGTCAATATGTATATTGATCCCATATCTTCCAGCAAGGAAAGGTTAATAAGAATTATGAACATGCATGTACATCTGTGGATGCTTGATCAGTTGACAAACTCATAAAAGAAATAGGTCACGATGGAAATGTAGTTTATATTTTTATAAAATACATGTACAATTTATCTATTAGATATAAAGAATGGATTCCTTGTGTACTTATATCTCATGATAAATTTTCAAACAATTTTTTATTTTCAGTGTCTAAATGCAGCCATTGCGCGGTTCTGGTCAGTCTACTTCTGCAGTCTCTCATTCAGGGCTGGATCCCTAATACAGACATATTACAGAGGGAGGAAAAAACAACAGACCAAGGCTGTTCTAGTCATATAAGGGCATCAGTCAATAGTGAGAAGGGTAGGAATTCATAATACAGTATAAGTTATTTTTTTTCAACGCCTTGATAGTGAGTTTGGTATGGATTCAGTTTTGAAAAAATAGCCTCGAAATAGAAGAAAAGGGAATTTTCTGACATATCAAAAAATGACATATGTTTTGCCTTTATTAGCTCACCTGAGCCGAAGGCTCAAGTGAGCTTTTCTGATCACATTTTGTCCGTCGTCCGTCCGTCTGTCTAGCTGTCTGTCTGTCCGTCTGTCTGTCCGTCTGTAAACTTTTCGCATTTTCGACTTCTTCTCAAGAACCACTGGGCCAATTTTGACCAAACTTGGTACAAAGCATTCTTGGATGAAGGGGAATTTAAATTGTTAAAATGAAGGGACATATTACCTCGCAAGGGGAGATAATCAAGAAAAGACAAAAATAGGGTTGTGTCATTAAAAAATCTTCTTCTCAAGAACCACTGGGCCAGAAAAGCTGAAACTTATGTGGAAGCATCCTGGTTTAGTGTAGATTCTAAATTGTTCACATCATGACCCCCGGGGGAAGGGCGGGGCCACAATGGGGAATCAAAGTTTTACATAGAAATATATAGGAAAAAATCTTTGAAAATCTTCTTCTCAAGAACCATTGAGCCAGAAAAGCTGAAACTTATGTTGAAGCATCCTGGTATAATGTAGATTCTAAATTCTTCAAATAATGACCCCCGGGGGAAGGGCGGGGCCACAATGGGGAATCAAAGTTTTATATAGAAATATCTAGGAAAAATCTTTGAAAATCTTCTTCTCAAGAACCACTGGGCCAGAAAAGCTGAAACTTATGTGGAAGCATCCTGGTATAGTGTAGATTCCAAAGTGTTCAAATCATGACCCCCGGGGGAAAGGCAGGGCCACAATGGGGTATCGAAGTTTTACATAGAAATATATAGGAAAAATCTTTGAAAATCTTCTTCTCAAGAACCACTGGGCCAGAAAAGCTGAAACTTATGTGGAAGCATCCTGGTATAGTGTAGATTCTAAATTGTTCAAATCATGACCCCCGGGGGAGGGACGGGGCCACAATGGGGAATCAAAGTTTTGCATAGAAATATATAGGAAAAATCTTTGAAAATCTTCTTCTCAAGAACCACTGGGCCAGAAAAGCTGAAACTTATGTGGAAGCATCCTGGTATAATGTAGATTCTAAGTTGTTCAAATAATAACCCCCGGGGGAAGGGCGGGGCCACAATGGGGAATCAAAGTTTTATATAGAAATATATAGGAAAAATCTTTGAAAATCTTCTTCTCAAGAACCACTGGGCCAGAAAAAGTGAAGCTTATGTGGAAGCATTCTTGGGTAGTGTAAATTCTAAATTCTGAAGGGCGGGGCCATTATAGGGAATCAAAGTTTTACATAGAAATATATAGGAAAAATCTTTGAAAATCTTGTTCTCAGGAACCACTGGGCCAAAAAAGCTGAAACATATGTGCCCATGGAAGG
Organism: Saccostrea cuccullata; assembly: GCF_032062105.1. NCBI lineage: Eukaryota > Metazoa > Mollusca > Bivalvia > Ostreida > Ostreidae > Saccostrea > Saccostrea cuccullata. The sequence goes on from NW_026923162.1 coordinate 15,349, forward strand.
ATCATGGGGTAGTGTAGATTTCAAAATGTCTAAATTATGATTAGTGGGGTAGGGTGGGGATGCATTATGTATAACAAGGGGGAAATCTGGTAAAGAACAGAATGGTCAAAGCTTCTCAGGTGAGCGATGTGGCCCATGGTCCTCTTGTTCTAAGTGCATGCATTAACTATTATTCCAAATTTTTAAAAGATAAACAAAAACTATTCATTGTTCTACATAAGAAACTCTCTAGCTATTCACGCTCAGCCTTTAAAGTTGTCAATAATTCAGAAACTAAGCTGTCAACAACACATCATTCTACTTGATTTGTCCTTCTATAGAAAAATAGTTAAATAACATTTTTCTCTCTTCCTTTGGGATTAGGATTCTTGCTGGATGCCTGGGAGAGTAGGGAAGGGAGATTACTAGCTTATGAACTCATCATGAAGTTCTTCATTAAGAATCACTGGCTCTATACGTTTGGTCCGGCGGCATCCTCACAGCTCAGGAGACAAAACACTGATGTTGAACAGTATGCGATAAAATATTAATAATTAGTTAATTATTATTAAATTTTCAATTTAAAATTTTGTCCTTATATCAATAAATATGGTACAATATCAATACATTGAATGCTTTTGAAATTTTATTGTTATATAGAATGGGATCTTATCTTAATGATATTTATCTTAAAAAATATATTTCGCAATTATCAAGTTTTTTTTTTCTTTAAAAAAATTCATTTTTCTCATTGAAGGCTGTCAGATGAAGAAGATAATATTCCAGAGCAGACAGTTAAAGAACACGAGAGAACTCACAGTGTATCTTGTGTAAGTGTTTATGCCTTGGCATTTTGAAGCTAATTTATATATATTAAACAAATTACAATTTTGTGACATTGACATTTATACTTGATTTGAGTTAAAAAAGAAAAAGCTCAGGTGCATGTACTGAGTACTGTAGATTCCTAAATATACGCGTGGAATTATTTATCGCATAATTTCGCATGAAGCAACACACGCGAAATAAAATTGCTCGCCTTTATTTTTATGGTGCTTAGATGTATGTAAAATCTTTTAACCAACCGTCCATTCACGAATTATTATTCTCGCGATTTGACGTTAAAAAGCCCATTCGCGATAAGTACTCGCGAAAAATAAGGAATCTACAGTATTTTATGTGATTCAGAATACATTATTTCTGTTACATTTTGCTTCACCATGTTTACAGGCAGCTGAGTTTGATAAAGTACACTCTGTGTTCCATGACTCTACCTCAGAGCAATCCTTACCAGTAAGTTACGATTTCATCTTATTCTTCCTATTTTATTTTGGATCTCTCTACAGTCCCTAAAACATCCTTCTCCTAAATGGTACCAAAATATATACTGAAGAATATTTTAGGGACAGTGGTGTGCTTGCCATTTTCAGTTATTAATCATATCTATTACAATTTTTACTAATTAACCTGCTTGTTTGCATTTGTTTTATTATTATCTGACTTTTAGCAACATTAATGTGTTTAAAATTTTAAAAATTGTCAGGATTTAGATAAATATTCAATATATGTAGTTTTAGACTTTTTGAAATTTTATACAAAATGAGAACTACATTAATTTTATAGAATTATAGTTGCCACATATTGCCAGTTTGGATAGACTAATAGAGTGTAAAATACATATATGTATTTATATACTCATTCATAGTTTTTCACTGGGTGGTAGATGTAGTGTACAGTGTATAATGTGAGTTGTATATTATCAGCAAATGAAGAGAATGCTGTACAGGAAGGTAGAATACATTACACGTTTACCTGTATATAGCCAGATAATTTTTTGCATTGACTTTTAATTTTTGTAGAATTTTAGATGCAGTTAACTCCTGCCTTTTTTTTTGTTCTATATCCTTGCTTTGTCACATTTTAACAAAAAAAGAATACCAATATGTGTGTGAGAGAGAGAGAGAGAGAGAGAGATAGAGAGAGAGAGAGAGAGAGAGAGAGAGAGAGCAGACCAGTAAGTGAAATCAATGAACATTGACATGTATGTCAGAGGAATCTGTTTTAAGGATCATACTTCTCGTTAAAGAAACTTTCTTGCCAAGTCTTGCACATTAGAAATTTCGTTTATTTACTGCATGAAGATATTGTGAGAACTACATGTTGTATCAAAAGATTTTCAAAGATACATGCTCTTATCTGTTTGCACCTTTCTACCCTTAATGAATGGGCTAATTGCACCTTTTCACAGGTTGGCAAAGAATGAAAATGAGCATGCTTCAGTTAAATATAGATTTTATTGTTACATACAGAAATGAGTTGCATGCATGACTTTGTTGCAGAAGTCAATTCCCAAAAGGAAGGGAAAAGAATTTTAAAATAGATTTTTTGTATGAAGAATTGAGGAACAACCTAACCACACATAAATTCATGGATAAAGGATTAATATCTGCAAACATCAGAAATAAACTTACGACAATTATCTCAAAAAATTAACTTAAAATTTTTAATTTTTTAATAAGTCTGAAGGACTTTTAAAAATTTTTAATTGTACATGTACTATAACACATTTATTGATCATTTTATTAACAGTTTGATGCTTATGTAAATGATGATGGTATTAAATATGAGTACTAAGCATGCATTTACTGATTTAATTTTGCTGTGATTTGGCATGTATGTTTGAACTACCGTTAATCTGCAATTGGATGATCATGGATTTTTTTAAAAATGTCCATCATTTTATTCATGTAGCCTTATTGAATTGTCAAAATTTAGGCTTAGAGTTCCTGTCCGTGTAAAAAATTAAGTATATATTTGAATACTGTACAATATATATGCTAATTTTTGCAAACTTTGCATTTACACTACTGAGTGGTCACTTTTTGTATTGTAAGAATATTGTAGTATTTGCAGTGAAATATATTCTGATGAATTTAATGACATCATCTTTCTTACTCATCCACAGGTGCAATTCAAGAGTGAAGGAGGACTGAAGGTCCTGGGCTACGAGAAAATGTAAGATTTAACTAGTAATGTTAACTACATATACTGGAAAGCTGTTACGAGGAAATCTATGGATCATTTTTGAGTTCCTGTGGTAACTGTAAATTTTATTCACATGTTAACTTAATTTTTATTTTTAGGAATGGGGACCATGGAGGAGGAAGAATCTCACGATACACCCCCCTATCTATCTTAACTCAATTACAGAGTATAGATTTAGCTAACAACAAGGTATGTTCTTCACAGGACAGAAGAACCTATGAAACAAAGTACTATTAAAAGAAAATTTTTGTTAAAAAATTCAAATAAACTACTTATCAATTCCTTTTTTCAGCATCCACATGTCAGTCAACAGCTAAAGAATGACACTTTCTACCAAAATCTAGTGGAAACCCTTGGTAACAAGTAAGTTGTAGTTGCTTCAGTTCACGTTTTGTATATGATTTTTAAAATGATCGACACCTATTCTTTTTAATTGCAATTTTAAATTCTTGTCTATTTTTAAATTGAAATAAACCTGCAGGGGCTGCTTGGTATTTTTGGAGGGGCAAACAGAAATAAGAATATAAAAACTTATCTATCCCCCTTTCCATATATAATGTATTTACAGTTGTAATATGTTCATAACTTCCTATGATTTTAAGGACCACCACAGAGGAGGATTGGATGGTCAGGGTGCAGTTAACTCCTCTGAAGCACACTCTCACCCGAATCCTTCTGCAGACCATAGAGAGCCTGGCAGATTCACAATGGGAGCTTAGGCGAATCACAAAACAGGTATAGTTGTAGCCCAGGTCAAATAAAAGGGTTATACTCACAACAAATTTTGCTCCCTCACAGGTCAAAGATTTAAGACAGACTACTATTAGCCATAAATAAATGTTTTTCCTAAAATGGTAGGTGTTGCCTTGTCTGGCTGAAGTGATCCGGTGGTGTGACATAAGTATTCTGGAGGAGATCTGGCAGACCCACCTGTCCTCTACTCCCAGTCTGCTGACCTATGCTGCAGTCATGCTGCTACAGGAGTCTATACTCCATTGTATCCGTCTGACCCCGCTCCTACAGAGACCACCCTCCACCTGGCAGGTATGGTGTCAAATGAGGAAATCAGAAAATTATAGACTAAGTTATGTTTTACTGCATGAAATTGATCACAGTGTAGGTATTTGAATTTATTTTATTGTAATCAGTTTTTTTTACCATGATCCTGCAAGACTTCCAAAGTCATTAAAATCTTCCTCTTAAGTATCCTATAATTCAACTTTTGGAGTTTGAAAAAAATGCCTAGGTTTGGTGACTAGTCCTACTTCTATTTACATTCTAGATGTACTTGTAAGTAGTTTCATAGAAAATATATCATTCATACGCTTTTATATCTTTTACAACATACACACATTCTTAATATATCTGAGGTTATCTTTTCTTTTCCTAGCATGAGGATTCCTGTCGTGAGATCATACAGGGGATAGTGTCCAGTGTTACCCGTCAGGTTCCCTCCCGTCTCCCCAGCCTAGACAAACTGGTACAGCGATCCCGATATGATCGACTCTCCGTCATAGCTTCCACCACCATCATTCTGGCCCATGCTCAGTTTGATATCCCCTCTGACCAGGTGAATCAATTTATATAATTTGTTTTTGATTTTTAGGATTTGTTTTAGAAAAAATGGGTTGAGGTGGATGGATAAAATGTGCTTATTTTCTGTATATGTAATCCATAAAATATTTTTAACAAATTCAACGTTCTGAAATGTGTTTTTCTTCTTCTTATAAAGTTGATTTTTTTGAAAATCAATACCAGTACTTTTTATTTAAAAAAATAAAGATTAATAGTTTAATTGAAGTTTGTAATTTATGTCTTCCAGAGAGTAAGTCAGATAGCCTCCGTTTTGTCGTACTGGAAGCTCCTGTTTGGGTTTACCCACCCCAACACCAGGATCACCAAAGAGCTCCTACAGCAAGGCACAGACATCAGGCTCTTCTCTTCTCCTTTTGAAGGATACTTGAGGTATATTTAGTTATTAGAAAATTTACTTTTCATTGATTTTTGGAAAGATTTATAGATATAAATTTATAACATTTTGTTGTTTATCTTTCAGTTGTTGTTTGGTCAAACCAGAGAACAAGTTTCAATGTGCCAAACAGGTAAAATTGAATAAAGCCTGCTCTACCATAAATCAAGATACCATATAAGGATCTGACCATAACACTTTTCCAGAGTCTTTAATGTTCCTGAAATAAGTTTTTTTTAAGAACTTGATGAATATTAAATATATCTTATATCCTTAGAGGAAAAAATATAAAATGTTGATACTTTGGCAGGTTGAGAAAGTGTTTGTCAGTGAATCACATCAAACTTTACAAAGATTCCTTCAGAAGTTACCTGTGGAGAGCATTTGTTCACTGATGCCCATTATTGGCCACTATTCTGGGCTCTTTGTAGAAGACACTTCAATTTGTAGGCACATGAGAGAATGGTAAGTGCACTGAAAGATAATAAAAACAATATAATCAACTACATGTGCAAATATCATTTAGCTTTGAAATAAAAAAAAATTCAGTTTTGAGTCAAAACAATTGTGATAACTGATTCTATGTTAGTGAAATTTATAGAGATACATGTACAAAACAATTAAGCATTAAGGATATTAACCATTTCCTCCACTGTTTCCCCAGTTTACAGAGTGTAGGCGTGAGGGTGGTGGAATTTGTGTCCCAGGCCAGGGAGGACAAACAGACCTGTCTCATGTGTCTACATCTGACTCTGAAAGAA
>NW_026923163.1:0-21097 GCF_032062105.1 Saccostrea cuccullata
CCAAGTTATATGATAAACGTGGCGACTTTAAGTTTTCTATCGTCAACTTCCCTTACTTATGCAGCAATATACCTTTATCACCTGCATACGGAGTGTATATATCTCAGTTGATTCGATACGCAAGAGCATGCTCTAGTCTACGTATGAACAATTTCTAAAACGAGTTAATTATTGACAAGCAAACTGATGAAACAAGAATATCAACAACTTTGTTTAAAGTCATCATTTCGTAAGTTCTATGGTCGGTAAAATGACCTTGTTAGCAAATACAGTTTGTAATTGAGTCAAATGCTGACTGACGTTTTCATACTAATTGTTAGTCCAATATTTATACACTGAATTGACGACGGATTTTTCTGTTATTTCACGATCATGACTATGAGCATACGGCGCGTGTGACCGGTCAGCAGGGGATGCTCACTCCTCCTTGGCACCTGATCCCACATTTGATGTTTTGGAGGTCCGTGTTTGCTGTGTTCGTATTTTGCATTGTTTTATGGACTTTGAGATTGAATACTGTTCTTTATCTCCATATCCTTCTTTCAAAGGTACATAGACAGATTTGAAGTTAATATATTCTCAAATTTTCTGTATAATATTACAGCTTATATATTACGACAACATTTCACGAAAAATATAATAAAAATGTCTTTTCATCTCGAAGTTCAGGGCGGGTTTGATTGACAATTCCTTGCACTTTCATATATCTGAATTTTATTCTTACTACGCAGTACTAATCAAAAATAATAAAACTATAAATCAGAAAATTCAGAATAGAAATGTTCGTAAGCAAAAACAGCTCAGAATTTATTGTCAGGCTGTGATCCGTGGTGTGTACAGACTTTAACCATCGGAAAAATCGAATGATTCGTAAACATTAACAATCACAGAGCTCGTGCCCTGTTTTCAAAAACAGTTTTATTTCACGGGTGAATTCAGTTAGTTAAACTCTGTACACAACACTGAGCACGGATGGATGCTACTAATGAGGGGGTTTGCTTGCGGTCAATTCTACTCTGGATTATCTGGATAATAGTTTGTATTTTAAATGTATGTCTGATCAGTACATCTGAACATGCACCAAAACGTTTTAAATAATTAAATATTTAAAGTTTCTATATGTTATATGTTCAGATCATTCGTCTTATAATCTTCAGTTTTTTAGACCTCGTTATAAGCATACACGTATATTTAAGGTTATTTATTCCCTATTAAGTATTTGCAGTCTCTAAAATTATTTTTACTATAATGCTATCATTTCTTTACCCTATTCTGTTAAACACGACCCAATTTTAGTCTCAGGTAGTGATCTTCAAACAGAACGAATTTAAAGAACACAGAGGACTAAAATAGGCGTTAACTGCTGCCCGATCCCATTCACTTTTATCTGTGAATAAAATTTTTTTTATCAATGACCAAAAATAAAAAAAAAAACCAGAATAATTTCTGTAACAATACTGTGACTTGGCGAATTAAAAAAAAAATTGCAGCTGTTCAAGGGTGGAAATAACTCGGAGCGAAAATCACCCTGTATACATTATCTTATTTTTTTGTTTTTAGATGCTACTCCTATGTTGGCGTAGTTGGTGGTGCTCAAAATCTTTCGATTGAGGCTCCTGGTTGTATGACGGTGAGATACTATGTACGATAAAAGATAACTTTTGAAGAAATGAATTTCAAATATATGCAAAAAAAACTTTTAAAAGTTGTAATAATTTTGCTCCTTATTTTATAGATATAGTATCGCCAATGACTTGTTATTGAATATGATTTTCATACAACATTTTGTGTGTTTTTCTATTTGTGTGTTTTGCCACTTTTCCTTAAACTAAAATCATCTTAAATTGATCACAATATTTCTAAACATGCAGTGTAAAACATTTCTTTTTAGCTAACCTGAGTTGAAAATAAAAGTGAGATTTTCTGCATGATTACCAGTTGCCCGTCATCCGTCCGTCTGTCAACTTTTCACATTTTCAACGTCAACTCAAGAACCATTGGGCCAATTTTAACCAACTTATGTTCAAAACATCCTTGAGTCTATTGGAGTTTAAATTGTAAAATCCACTTACAAGGGGAGATAATCAAGAAAAGACACAAATAGGATGGGGTCCTTAAAAAAATAATTTCAAGAACCACAAAGGCCAGAAGAGCTGAAAATTATGTGGAAACATCCTTGAGTAGTGTAGATTCTAAATTGTTGAAATTATGTCCCCTGGTTAAGGTGAACCAACAATAAGGAATTCAAGTTTATATTGAAATATGTAGGACCTTTTTAATTCTTCTCTCCTCAAGAACCACAGGCCAGAAAACCTGAAACTTATGTTGAGGCTTTATGGGGTAGTGTAGATTTAACATTGTCCAAAATCATGACACCGTCTTGATGACGTCTCCATGTCGGGACCACAAAAGATATTTCAGGGGCTGATCTGGTCCTGAACAGCATGGCAATAGGTACTCAGGTGACCAATTTTTTTAAAAAATTTTTTAGGTACACACGGTCTTGCATGAATTCTTGCATGCAATGGGGGGAAGTCACGAACAGTCCCGTAGTGACAGAGCTAGCATGACGTCAATGATTTGGAATAAGATTGATTCTAAAAATATGTACAATTTTGTAATGGAAAACACCAAAAACGCACTTCCTTACGATTATAAATCGCTGATGCAGTACGAACTTGATGTAAGTATCAACTGTTTAAATAATTTGTAAAAAAATAATTCCTTAAGGTTGATTAGACATATTATTAGTTGTGGCTTTAAAGTTTCGAGTACTGTCGATAAAAGCTCTTAAGGTATTATTTAAAAATGATTTAATATGGACGTTTACAAATAATTTATGGATTTTTAGCTCGTACATTCATTATTATAAATCATGAGCATTTATAAAATTACAATGCATAGAGATTGAGAGTTGCAATAAAACAATGATTTGTTTACTTTGAAGTCATTTGGTAAAAATAGAGAAAATTCCATGTCTATCCCGGATATGAGTTTTGAATACCTGATTACAAATAAGAAAGACCATCTCAGCCTTTACGACATAGGTGAAATTAACAACGCCTATAAATGTACTGGTAAGTGACGTCATTCAATAGAGCTAGATCGACATAGGCGAAATCAACAGCGCCTATAGATGTACTGGTGAGTGATCTCATTCAATATAACTAGATCACCCCCTTCCCCCCCCCCCCCCCCCCCAAAAAAAAAAAAAAGACTAGAAGCAAATTATATTCCAAGTGCATCTAATTGTTAGTTTAAAATATAATTATACCCCCGCAAACGAAGTTTTTTGGGGGGATATATAGGAATTGGCTCGTCCGTCTGTCTGTCTGTCTAGCTGTCTGTGCAAACGTGTCCAGTCCATTTCTTTCTTAAGGAGGAACATTAGAATCTACTATTTCACAAAAAGATTCCTCATGACCTAAGGGTGTGTAATGACCTTGACCCAAGGTTATTTGGGAAACTTCAAGGTCACTGAAAGAAAAAATTTCATAATTCTTGTCCGGTACATATCTTTCTTATGGATAAACTTGGTAGGTTCAAATTTCACACAAAAATTGCCCATGACCCAGGGGTATGTCATGACCTTGACCCAAGGTCATTTGGGGAAGTTCAAGGTTACTGGAATAAAAATTTCATAATTCGTGTCCGGTCCATATCTTTCTTATGTGTAAACTTGGTAGGTTCTCATTTCACACAAAGATTGTCCATGACGTAAGGTTGTGTCCTGACCTAAACTCAAGGTCATTTGGGGAATTTCAAGGTCAATGGAAGAAAAGTTTCATAATTTGTGTTCGGTCCATATCTTTCTTATGGATAACCTGATATGTTCTCATTTCACACAAAGATTGCCCATGTCCTAAGGTAGTGTCATGACCTTGACCTTGCGAGCTTGACCCAAGGTCATTTGGGGAAGTTCAAGGTCAAAGAAAGAAAAATTCATAATTTGTGTCCGGGCCATATCTTTCTTATGGATAAACCTGGTGGGTTCTCATTTCACACAAAGATTGCCCATGACCTAAAGGTGTGTCGTGACCCTGACCGAAGGTCATTTGGAGAAGTTCAAAGTCACTGGAAGAAAAATTTCATAATTCGTGTCTGGTCAATACTTTTCTTATGGATAAACTTGGTAGGTTCTCATTTCACACAAAAATTGCCCATGACCTAAGGGTGCGTCATGACCTTGACCCAATATCATTTGGGAACTTCAAGGTCACTGGAAGAAAAATTTCATAATTCATGTTTGATACATATATTTATTATGGAAAAACTTACTACTGAAAAACCCAGTGGGGGGTATTTTGTCCCATTTGGACAGTTCTAGTTTTGTTAAATATTCATTTACTAATAGTCTGGTCCCAATTTTTAAAAAGAAGGCTAGAAATAACTTCTACGGCAAATTATTATTATTTGGTCCAGCATAGTTTTTTAACCTAATTCGAGTATGCTGAATCCGAAAAAATATGCTGGCCTTCATGAAAACGGCATTAAAGAGGTCAAAATGGCGATTCAAAATGGCGGACATCCAATTTTTCTAATTTTCTCTTAATCTCGTTTAAAATGGACAAGTAATGAGTGAATATCTTACTGAGTGTAATAAAACTATAAAAAAAAATATAATAGAATGCTAACATTATTAGTATAACTCAGAAAATTTAGCCGTTTTTACACTCAATTTGAATTTTCTCTGATTTATTTGTCTATTGTTTCTTAATTCTTCTTTGTTCAGGATTTTACATTTGCAAATATCCATACACTGTAGGTTTGTATTTTTTCCTCTACATCTCACTATTCTACAATTGAATAATGGTACAGCTGTAAGTTAAAAGTCAAAATGGCGATTCAAAATGGCGGATATTCCTTTTTTCAAATTATTTCTTAATGCCTTTTACATTGGAGAAATGATTTGTGAATATCTTATTGAGCGATGTACAACTATGTAAAATTCCAATAGAACACTAGTATGATCACTTTAAATCGGAAAATTAAGTCGTGTAAATTTAAAATGTGTTATTTAGCTCAAAATGGCAATTCGAATGGAGTTTTATACACTCGATTTCGTAAAATACCCAAACTGCTTAATTCTGATTTGTTTTGCAGAAAATAAATAACAGGTTTTTCTTTATTCATGAAATAATGTTCAAATATGTTATAGAAGTTAATGGATATTTTCATTAATGACTTAGGATTTTTATAAAGCGGATTTTTGTTTAATTACTTCTATTATCAAGATAAACTTTTGACGACAATTCTGAAGACATTTCACCTATTATTCGTCATACATGTATCATGATTCTTCCTATAAAAAGTTAATAATATCATACAATAATTGCTGTTTTGAGGACAATTTGAAAATTAAGCTACCCCAAGAGCAGTATTCACCGAGCATTAAGGCGAGTGAACATTGTAGTTCGAGGGTTGCTAAATCATATCGGTGGTTGGAAATTCTTGATCTAATTTTAGTCAAGTGTAGAAAAAAATGTTAATGTTCACGTGGAAGATCTAGTGCAACATAACTTAGTATGATTTTTAAAATGATGAACCACCAGCAATTAGAGGGCTTAATCAGAGAGGTAATTGTTACATCATATAAATCTGAATATATTATAATATCCAAACATAAACATTAATTAAGAATTATCAGTATAATATACCTAAACCATAATTTTTTTTGATTGTCCAGCTCTGATTCTGTGGCCCTACATTTGGATTTTGTTATTCTCGGTCAAAAATTCAACTGCATTCTGAAATATTTCATGGTGTGAACGGTCCTCCTCCACCAATTTTGTATTGAACAGTGTATATAAATTAAAAATTTTAAAATTTACAAAATCTGAAAGAAGAAAATTTTTTTTTAATCCTCCCTCGATTCTTGATACATGTACAACTTTACACTATCCTAACGAAGAAGTGTTGATCAAGTTACCTTGTAAGGTTCTTGGAGTGTTCAAGAAAATTTTGTTGTCAGGAGAAGTGCTGACTAGATCGAAGTCAAGAATGGCTTAGGCCTATTGATACGAAACCTTGTAAATGATAGGAATCACGAGGAATCTGCAGGCGCTATTAAATTGCATCATTTTAACTTTTCTCACCAAAATATGCACACAATGTGATTCCAGATGATGAAGTTTGAGAATTTTCTTGCTAATAGAATGACCGTTCTACCCTAAAAGAAAACAAATCTATACGCAGTCACCAAATAAAGAGCTACATGTCTTAAATATAAGAGATTTTATTTTATACACCACCCACCGATTGAAAAGCGGGAGGGTATAGAGTAGTCGGTATGTCCGTCCGTCCGTATATACGCTTTGGGGTACCCGTCTCTTATCCGCAAATCGTCTCATACCACTAGATAAAATTTGATAAACTTTTACAGAATCTTTATTACATATTGCCATTGTGCACCTCCTCTTTTACTTTTTGATCCAACACATATTTTGGGTTTCACATAGCAAAACATAGACACTGTGTATTCATATGGGTGACGGGGTATCATTTAGTGAGCTAATTGCTCACAGTACCTCTTCTTCATTTTGCATAAGGTTTTTGAAAACAAAATAAACTTTTAACATTTGAACATAATGTATTGTTCCTTGAATGTTGATTGATTGTATATTGTTTAACGCCGAGTCGGCTATTTTCAGCCATGTTTCGGTGGACTATCAGGGCACCGTTTTACTTGAGTGTTGAAAATACCAAAATTCCGAAGACAGAGTGACATATAAAATAAAGCTGGAATAGAAGATGTTAGGGGATAAAACTAAGTTCTTATAAGTGCTAAAAAGCTAGAACAAAGTATTCGATGAAATCGGAAAAGAATTTCCTCAGTTATATTTGATGGTATGCTGAGGGATGTTGAGGTAGAAATGCGAGTTGATAAAGACTGGATTCAGGAGTGATTTTAGGTGGACGGGGGCTCAAAGGCTTTGAAACACGGTCAAATACGAAGGGGAAAATTTGGAAACTCTGAAGTCGAGTTTGTTTTAACTATTTCCAGAAAAAATGAATCTCTTCTGATATTTTTTGTTTGTTCATATTTAATGGAATAATCAATATACTATAATTATATATAAAAAACAAACTGTAATTTATTTTCAAAATTAAGCAGTTTGAGTATTTTACGAAATTCGAGTGAATATGACGTCATTTTAAGTTTTGAGCTGATTAACACATTTAAATTTAAACGACTAAATTTTCCGTTTTAAAGTGTTCATATTAATGTTCTATTGGAATTTTACATTAGTTAAATGTACTCGCTCAGTAAGATATTCACAAATCATTTCTCCTATGTAAAAGACATTAAGAAATGATTTGGAAAAAGGAATATCCTCCATTTTGAATCGCCATTTTGACTTTTAACTTACAGATGCACCATCATTCAATTGTAGAATAGTGAGATGTAGAGGAAAAAATACAAACCTACAGTGTATGGATATTTGCAAATGTAAAATCCTGAACAAAGAAGAATAAAGAAACAATAGACAAATAAATCAGAGAAAATTCGAATTAAGTGTAAAAACGGCTAAATTTTCTGAGTTAAACTAATAATGTTAACATTTTATTATATTTTCATAGTTTTATTACACTCAGTAAGATATTCACTCATTACTTCTCCATTTTAAACGAGATTAAGAGAAAATTAGAAAAATTGGATGTCCGCCATTTTGAATCGCCATTTTGACCTCTTTAACGCCATTTTCATGAAGGCCAGCATATTTTTTTCAGATTCTGCATACTCAAAATAGGGTAAAAAGCTATGTTTGACCAAATAATAATAATTTGCCGTTAGAAGTATTTTTTTCTATAAATTGGACCAGACTATAACTTAAGTTTCCAGTAAATCTGATTATTCAAATTTAATACGTTTTACATGCATTGTAAAACTAAAAATAAATTTTAAAAAATCATAGAAAATTGGCTTAACTTGTATACATGTGTTCATTCGTCTGCAAAGCTGATTGTTTCAATCAATGTGAAAATGGAGGCGTGCTCACAAAAGAAAACGGCCAGTGCAGATGTAAATGTCCGTCCGGTTTGAAGGGGGAAGACTGCTCTGAATTAGACACAAGTGACGGTAAGCATTAAGAACCATTCTTTGTAATGATTTCAAATTTTATATAGGAGCTGTGGCACGCATAGTCTCAGAATTTCTCCAAACTCTCTATGATAAAAGTCATTGATACCCTAAACTGAAATCAGGCAAATATTGGTTGCTATGTTTTATTGTTACATGTACCATAGCAACATGTCTTAAAGTTCGAAAAATGGCGTTTTTAAACATGTTTAGAGCGTCATAGTTAACATTTGCGGCAAAGCAAACAATTAGCAATGACTGTTTCCAAAAGTTGAAGGTCAGATGTCTCAAATGCACTGATAAACATGTTTTGTAAATCAACTATTACATAAGTTACTATGGTAACAAAGTATTCAAAAGTAAAAAAAAATATTCATTGAATTTTATAAAGTCATACACATAAAAATAAAAAGCAATTAAAGGATGAAATGTGATAAAATAATATAAAAAGAGCCTAGAAACATATACAAATAAAAAAATATTATATTTCATTGTGGTTGGCAATGGTTGCAAAGGTTTTTATACCACAGAGAGCCTTCAAAGTAACACTCTGTATGTTTAAATCTGATCCTATCTTTTAAAAAAACACATTTCCTCATAACTAATGATCAATTTTATAAGATGTTGGTGTGTTTTCCCATGTGAAAAATTCAGATTAGATTCTTTAAATAGAGCGTTGCTATGGACATAAGCAGAAAATATATGCTTAAAAATCTGAAAAATATTTTCTTTTCTTGGATACTTACCAATAAATGTAGATTCCCAAAACTTTTATGATTGATATTTATTAACAGCTAACTTGACTTTTAATTTTGACTATCATCCAATCTCTAAGTGGATGCAAGAAGTTGGCACACAGGGTTTAATATTGATATAAAGTTCACAAATCGAACATTTTCCCTTCTTGGTTATCATAGCAACAGTGTTGTTTTATTCATCAAACTTTATCAATATAGGATATTCAACTTCAGTTCTAACATTTAAGTACTATTCAAGCTGAGTCCTTTAATTTGTTTCTTGATTAAATGGCAATTTAATTCTTAATGCAGCGAAAAATAATTCACTTTTAAGCACTGGTACTTTGTTTCCGTGGTAACACTGCAAGGTAGCAATTATATTCAATTTTTCTTATGGTTTTTGTGTTGCAAGGTCCTAAGGATGCATATTTGCCAGTCTTGAATTTTCATGTTTTTCCTCAAGACAATAGCACTTACCCAATCTTAGTGACTGGTTTTGCATGGTTACACTGTGTTACCATGGCAACCATAAAAGTTATTTATAGAATAATATTACTTATACTTAAATACTTAAGGCCATATCGATACATTTTCATTGTTTTTCTTAAGTCGTTGATTGAGTTTGAGCATGTAACACATACCATTAGTGAATATGGAGTGTTTTTCAGCATATTTCAGCATTTTAAATGTATTCCAATTGTATCCTTGGTTACCACTTACTTAGAGATATATTCTAAACAGTTTCTTAACAGTATAAGTGACATCAAGGTGTCATGTTTTTGTGGGAATGGTTTGTTTGCTTTTTCTAGTTTTTATTAAGCCACAGTCAAGATTTAAAGTGGCTGAAAATTTCAATTTTTCAAACTTTTCCGGCTGTTGCCATAGCAACCGAGACACATAGCAACGAAATTTTGTTTGATATTTGTTTCTGGTGTCAAGTACTAAGCATGGGTGAAGTTTCATCAAAATCGGTGACCATGCATGGCAAAGAAGTTTAAATGGTTACAGAGAATGGCTTTTAAAAAACTTATTTATGCCCTGCCATGAATATGGCCGGGGTATATATTTGTCATGTCCGTCTTCCGTCCTTCTGTCCTTCCATCCTTCCATCACACTGTATTTAGCTCAGTGCAAAGCTCATTTTTAATACAACTATCCCAAATATTTTTTTATCAAACTTCATATGATCTGAGAAATTGATAAGTTCTGTGAAACTGCATCAACATTTTTTTTTATCTTGACCTTTCCTTTAACCTTAACCCCACTTTTTAAAAAAAAATTACTGTTTAACTAAGTTTTAAAGATACCAGTCAGGAAAGTGTGATCAAACTTCATATGTTTATATATACTGATGTAAGTTATTCAAATGCATCAACATAATTTGAACTTGACCTTTCCTTTGACCTTGACCTCACTTTCCTTAAATTAGTATTTACTTTATTTCTCAAGATACCATTTAAAAATCAAATTAGTGTGATCAAACTTCATTTGTTAATATATATGTTGATACATATTGATGCATATTGATATAGCTATTCAAATACATAAATATTTTTTACCTTGACATTTCCTTTGATTTTGAGATCACTTTACTTAAGTAATTGAAAACTTTGTTTTAAAAGATACCATTCAAGATTATGTAATCAAACTTCATATAATAATACATACTGATACAAGATTTTCAACTGCATCAACAATTTTCTATCTTGGTCTTTCGTTTGACATTGACAAATCTTTTCTTAGGTACCTACATGTATTTAGCACATTTTTAGATAAACCATGAAAAATATTTAAAGATATTTTATCAAACATAATATGCTAATACATAATAATGGGAGCTATTCAACTGCATCAATATCTTCTGACCATGCACTTTGCTGTGACCTTGACCTCTTTTATTTGTATTTTTTTAGTTTTAAAGAAAACAAAATTGATCATATAAACCTAATATTTTACATTTCAAATTCAATTTAAAGAAACTGCTCAAGATATTTCATCAAAACTGAAAACATTAATACAAATTTTCATGTTGCCTTAGTTATATACATCTACACTTGGCGGGGCATATTCATGTCCTATGGACATATGTGTATGTGTAGTTTCTTATTTAACCTCCTCCCCCATTCCACAAAAACTGAAGAATTGTCAGATTTTTGTGAACTGTTTTGTAAGTCAGGACTTTCTATTTTTATTCATAAATAACTTCATTGCCATACAGTTAAAAATAATTGAACCTTAAGTGAAGCTTCGACAATTTTTTTTTTTGGGGGGGGGGGCTTCTTTTCATTTAGGAAATTATTTGATTACTGTATAGTATTTACTGAGACAGTATGATAAAATATTAACATGTTAATTTGAAATAAATTAGATATTTGTCTTCCTATTCAACGCGGTTTAATTCACGTCATGTGGCTCCTTGTTCTAGGCCAGATTAAATATTATTGACGTGAGACCATTGTAAAAGAGTCTGAGAAATGAACGACCGTTAACTCTGCATAGAAGATTGAGTTCTATGCAAGCCTATAACATGATATGGATTTAGTGAAAGGGTGATACACTCCTAAGGTAACTTTTTATACTGTTCTAAAAGCTTTTTATTACTCAAATGATAAACATGTAAATCATATTGTCAGGTTGTGGCGGCTTCATACAACTCGGCTTAGGAGAAGCATATACAATCAACATGGATTCTTATAACTCAGGGGTTATTTGCACTTGGGTTGTCAAGGTAACTATAAATTTAAAGTAAAATTCCTGATATGTCATGAGTATTCATCGATCATGGTACAAGAAAAACCCCCTTTCTGGAAACATAATTAAAAAAAAACTTTTTGATTTTTGATATATATATATATATATATATATATATATATATATATATATATATATATATATATATATATATATATATATTTGAATTTATTTACAAAAATACCTATCATCTCTCAAAATGAAAAAAAAACAACATTCCAGATATAAGTGAACAAATATTTGGTAATATTTACATGCGCTGTTTTTTTGTTTTTTAGTCAACCAACTGTGAAATTTATTTGAATACCATTTTCATGTATATCCACGCGTAGAAATATACATGGAGAAAAGTGCGCTAACGTGAAGTCACAATTAGGCTATATAGACGTTAGTAAAAATGTAACGATATAGGCCATCTAGAATTTCGAACATTGGTATATTTATTGTATATTTTAAACATATAAAATGTAAAAATAAGGAATGTTTTTCACTTAAATGTGAATAATTGGTGTCACAGAAACTTATTAAGTTTCAGTCTTCTCAAAGAAATTTTTACTTAATACCGGATCGATAGATATTCAATGTTTCAAAAAAGATATAAAAACATAGACTTTGTGTAATGTCATTCAAATTAATAGGAGATATCATTTCATGGGATCAATAATCAAATTAATTATATCTTGTTTGAGATTTTACTTTCAAATGATTCAACATTGTTTATAGGGAACAATGGGATCTCGTATAACAGCTATGGTTGATTTTATGGATCTACCATTCAACGAATTCAACGATTGCTACCATTGGCTGGAGTTCCGGGACTATCTTATAGGCGATAATGGCAAAGAGTGAGTAATACTGGTATTCCAAAATTTGGGGAAAAGCAGAACTTGTGTTTGAAATCCACAGACCGTTTATATATTTCATGAAAAAGACAATGGTCTGCTGTTTCCTCTGCTTCTGATATGTATCCTTTAAATAATCAAATCAAAGATAAAGAAGGCGGGTAGAGTTTTACCTCGTCGATTCGTTTGCATTAAAAAAAAGCAATAACTTCTTTAAGTATAATTATACATGTAAAGGGTTTTTTATCCTATTTTATTTTCTTCGAATATTGAAAATTCGCTTATGACAAATGGACAAGAAATAAGAATTTCCTTTCTTTACTTTCAAAATTATAGCAATTTTTGATATAATTGAAAAAAGAACAATAAGCAAATTCAAAGAATTGTGAACCAACAAACAAATTCAGAGTATGTGGTCCCCCCTTTTCGGTGTATATGTTGGTTGGATGTCATTTTTATGGGACAATTGTGTCAAATATAAATGTCCTTTAAGAAGTTATCACCGAAATTGATATAAAATATAGTTCATATGTGAAAGTCAAGATCAAGGGGTCAAACGTGATAAGTTATCTTGTCAAAGGGAATGCAAATGTCAAATATTGAAGCCATATCTCTTCTCAATCAAAAGTTATAAGGAACAATGAACAATTTTAAAAAATAGGTCAAACTTCAAGGACAAGGCCACAAGATCAAAAATCGTAATGTATTTAGAAAGTTCTTGTAATAAGCGATACACATGTTTAATATGAAAGCTCTTGTTTTCTTATTCAAAAAATCTTGAGCAAGGTTATTTTTTCTTCTATGAAGGTCAAACTTCAAAGTTAAGGTCAATAGGTCAAAAATCATACTGCATTTAGAAAAGGTCTTATCACAAGTAATATACATGTGTAATATGGAAGCCTTATCTTTTCTTATTTAAAAGATATGACCGAGGTTCAAGTTTTTGTGACGGACGGACAGCTAGACAGACTGACAGACGAATGAGATTTAATGTCCCCTCCCTTTTGCGATAGCGGGTGCACGTGACAAAAAGTTAAGAGATAAAAAAATCATTTCGTGGTATTGTTTAATTAGCATAAAATAATTAATCAAAACGATATTGAAGAAGAAAAAAACAATTTAAGAATAAAATGAATAATAAAAATACGTTGAAAATATTTGCGTCAAATATAAAAATTTTATTTTTATATTTATTTATTTCTCTTTCCCCGTTTTTAAAGATTATTCTATAAAGTCACTGAACTTACTTTAAAAAAAAAATTAAACATCATCGTTATGTTTCAAATTTCTGTTGTTAATGTAAAATTGTTTGCATAAATCCTTTATTTAAAAAGAATATCGAAAGATCATTGAGCCATACAGGGATCACTGTGGATTTTAATGTTGATGGGCCATTGGCCCATCAACATTAAAATCCATGGGAAATACGCCGGGGGTATGGGGGCCGCGTTAGGCCCCCATTATACATGTATATTAAACATTTCAATGGGGCAACATTTGAATATAGGGGGAAATTGATTTTCCATGCTATTTTGTGATGAATTTCAAGTAAATATGATGGGTCTTTGAGGGTTTTTAAATGCCATTTCTGACACAATCAATTTAATTTTTTTTTTAAATAAAAATATAAAAGATTTTTTGTTTAATTTCATCTTAAAATTCAGTACTGAAAAATGTCATATTGGAGAGTTAATTCCTCGCCCCTTGGATTTTATCGATTTAGTTCTCGAAGATTGTTGAAGAGCTAAACTATAAAGGATGCAAACTTGCATGCACATTTCTCTACAGAATATACCTGGGGCAGTTGCAGATTAAATTTAGTTCAAATGGTAGGGACTGGTTTTGTATGCAAAGAACTCGGAGCAAAATACGCAAAAAACTTAAATAAGAGAAATTTTATTTTTTTGCAAAACATTTTAGTCCCATCTGATCAAATTCCAACCACGGATGCAAAGTTAGCCACTTGGACTGGACATGACGAACATCGTTGCCGTTGACATCAGATAAGTTAGTCAAAGGGAATGCAAATGTCTTGAAGCCTGTTCTTCTTAGTTATCAGAGACCTTTAAAAAATAGTCAAACTTGGGAATCAAAAAAAGTTTCCGTCGTTTTATTTGTAAAACAAACGAAAGCTTTTTTTGTTTTGGGTTAGTTGGCCCAATACCGATCTTCGCTTTGGAGGCATTTCGGGCAAGTGTCTGGATACACAATGAGTAACTTGTACTTGTTTTGTTTCGAAATAAATAATCAAAGTTTTAATAAATATTATTAGGAACATATTATTACTGGATTTTTATATAACTTTCATATGTTTATTATTTAAATCATTACATATAATTTTAATAAATATAATTGATTCAGTATTCGGTAAAAAAAAAATTCTAGTAGCGTAATCTTAACGAAGGAAATATTCCATGTACAACTCCGATTTTAGTCTTGATCAATCAGACGCTCTGCTGGTGTAAAGAACATACGCGACTACATGGTAAAAATCTGATATTACTAACGAAGTAACAGTATGCTCAAATTACGTCATGTATACAATCGGTCAGCTTAAAAACGGTCCTAAAATGCACCAAGATATGTGTTTTGACCCACAGTTTTGCATCTTATAGCGCCATATCTGTAAGACATGCGCCAGACTGACTGACCCCTTTCTAATTTTTTAATGCGCCATTTACAAATATTGAGCGTCAATGTCGCAAAGGCGCAGCCCAAAGTGATCCCTATCATAAGTTCATTTAAGTCATTGAATTATAAAATTTCATTTTGTTTGACAGGCGATGTGGGAATGAGAGTGGGGCCACCTTTAAGAAGATGATGATTGGTGAAGCGTCACGCATGATGATTCGCTTCAACAGCCAGAAGCACAATAACCAGCCTCCCGGACAGGGCTTTGTTGTCACAGTAGAGGCTACACAGTCAGGTAAAACACAAGAATCACGCTTAATTGAATTCAAACTTCTCTGATTAAAGAGTTGCGTTGCCAGTGATTGTTTGTCTTGTATCCTTTGACATCTTTAAACTTTTCAAATTTTGTTTTTATTCTTTTTTATTTATTTTTAAATTAACCCATATCAAATGAATATTCAAATTTTTATTCTCAAATTAAGCTTTAGAATTAGGTAACATACTTGAATCATTTAACTTGGCAATGGATTATATCCACCATAAAATCTGATCAAGTTAAATTTTTGAAAAAATCTGCATTATTTCATTTATTTAGATTGCAGTTTTTCACCTTGCAAAAACGGAGCAAACTGTACCGATATATTTGGAGGGTTCAAATGCGAATGTTTCAATGGATTTTCTGGATCGTTATGTGACAATATTAAAGGTTAGGCTTAATTTTTTTTTCACATTTATGGAAAATATTTATGAAATTTCTTCATTAATAGGACATTTTTAAGTATAACTGACTTCTCCAGAAAACTTTTTAACTGACTTTTACAGAAATTGTGATTTTGAACAATTTTGGTGCCAAAAATATTTATGTTTTGTGCTCTTTATCACAGCCTCTGCAAGAACCATATGCGATTTTCAAGATGACTTCCGCGGATGCGTTTTTCAACCAGACCCCTTTTACTCACAGTTTGAGTTTTCTTTTAAAACGGTATGTTTGGATTTATAAATGTAAGTATAATCACTCAGGTTTTCAGTTGAAATAATATACATTATTTAATAGAAAACCCTGTGACGATTTCGCAAGTCTCCACTTTACAATACCTTTCTATTTGTTTATAGTATAATTTATATTTAAAAAACTTTTCACTTCTTCCCACCCACTAATGGGCAATTTATTTGCAATCAAACTAATTTTACACTGCATCCTTAAAATGATAGTTCTTTTCAAAAGGAATCATCTAAAAAAAAAAATGATGAGAATTCGACTGCAGTCAGGATTTTTTTCTTTATTTTTAGAATATTCAAACGGTGAGAAAAAATATATACCTTTAAAAGATACTGTATAATTGAAGTTTGAGTAAGTTAAGTTACATAGGCCCTAAGAAATAGAATTGGAAAAAATTATTTTATCAAACAGATAGCAAGATGTAAATGCTTTATTCAGAAAACGATTTTTCTGGAAGTTCCACTTCATAAAAACACATTAGAGAATATTTATTAAATATAAATATACGCGTATGTGATATACATTTAGAAAATTCTTCTTTTTTGCAGCAAAAAAAAAAAAAAAAATCCAAAATCTAAGCAAATCAATTAACATTTTTTTCTCGAATACATTAAAACCCAAGATAATAAAAAATACAAATACCAACATAGAATAAAACTAGAGCAAAGCTCGTTGCAAAGCAACGAGTAGGTCTTTCGTCCTGTTTGACCGTTAGTTGCTTTCATTTTTAACAAAGATGAGAAATAACGCCCAAAAATGCTTTGAATCCTCTAAAGCTATGTTAATTAATGCAAAAATAAGCCATTTTTTGCTACTTCTGGTTTGACCGGAAGTGAGAACGACGCACGGAAAATTAATTTTTAAGCTCCCAGAGACATATGTTACCCCAAAAATACGCGTTTTCCGAGTACTTCCGGTTTGGCAGGAAGTGTCGACGTTGGACATATTTTGACGACTTCATTAGATTAATCTTGACATTTTCAACAACTTTGCTTCTTTGATGTATAACAAATTCTCAATACTTTTTGAGATATCGGGAAAAAACTTTTGGCCCTCTAGATCCTTTAAATTAGGGGTCAGCCCTTTTTCCTAATTATGCACAAATTATGTTCTATATATTTTACAAAATATTTTTAGTTTAGAAGATAAAGAGCAAAATATGAGTAATTTTTGGTTCTTTAATGCTCTCTAATTTTTGACCCCTATATAGTGCCATTTTGAATAGAGAAATCGAAAAACAAAAACCGATGTGCACAACGTCAATCCTTCTTTGATCTAAAATCAGTAGAATTTCTGCTCCAGCTTTAGCCGTCTCTGAGCCTTTGTCTGGAAACGAAAGCCTATAAATTTTCGTTTAAAGGGAAATAACTCAAAACTGGAAGTGACTTTTTGAAATTTAACTCAGCATTCTGATAGAGTTCATAAACATCTGTAATCTCTGAAAATTTGAGCGAAATCCGTTGAGAAATGAGCAAGTTACGAGGTCTCAAAGTTGGCGTCTAGGCAAAAAAATTATAGGGAATAATCTTAACCATCAGAATCAGTAGAGGAAGATCTTAATAAGTTGGTAGAGGAAGGTTAGTGCAACCTTTACCATATGTAGTGAATTTAGGTTATAAGACAGAAGAAAACTGAAATATTTGTTTTTTGTTTGTTATTTTGAAATAATTCCTGAGACATCTCTACTTGTAAATTAAAAAATTTTGCAAATAAACTCAGAAATGGTATGTACATTCATCTATTTCCGTCCCTTACCTAACCGCGGCATTTTGAAGTATTTCTTCATGTTTTATATGAGCTTGTATAATTAACTTTCTGTAGATAATGAAAGATATTTGTTGGAATAATTCTGTAAGGTAAAATATATACCCCCCCCCCCTTGATTGCCCGGGATTTCATCTAGTTTTATGTATTAAACATTAAATAATCAGTTTTCAGTTTAAGGAAAAGGCGTGCACGAATAATTCTTGTACATTTTACATAGATAAACAAGGAATAAGAGAGATAACTCTTAATGGCATAAATGTCTATTATTCCTTTATTGATTTGTTAAGTTGAAGTGTCTTTCATTTTGGTTAAATTTTTCCCTGCAAGCTATGTTATAACTGTTGGCATTTAACTTATAAAATACATTTCTCTTGGGAAATCATTATGGTTCAAGCAACATTTTTTTTAATGAGCAGAAGGTTTATGAATCTTAAGGATAAATAACAAAAACTTTTTTTCAAGAAATCAGCAATATTTTTCATAGATTTACATTTAAATTGATAACCTGAATAATGTTTGCAAAGTATAGTGGAAGAATTTTATAAGAATTTGTCATAAGGTTAAACAATTTTGCGATTTTTTATGGAACTATGTAGAAAGCAAAACAAATTCTCAAATCTAAGCAACAAGAAAAATCTACGATTTCTTTATATTTCAGGGATTAAATATGTCATTTCAAATCAAAATCAGTCAAAAAATATATATCAATCCATGCATCAAATTCTGTTTGTGTTAAGTACCCTTAATATCATGTACTGTGTAACAATTTTCCTCAGACACATTATTTTTTTTCTAGAGTGTTGATTACCCTGGTAATGCTCTCGGTTTTCAATATATTTATGTTCCGACTTATGGCACAGATTATGAGAGAAAAAAGGCGTATTTAATCACTTCAGCTAAATTCGAAGGTAAGAACTATTTCACCATTTTTATTTATTTCAGTAATTGCTATAATCTTTACATTAATATAAAAGTTATTGAAACCACCCTTATATTTTGGTCTATTTCAGTCTTTGTACGTTTCAGTGTATATTGATTTTTATTACGTTTTCATTTAAATACTTGACTCGTTAAATTTTTTACTGAAATAAAAATTATATACACCACACAAAGAAGGATATGGAGATAACGAACAGTATTCAATATCAAAGTCCATAAAACAATACAAAATAGGAGCAGAACAAACACGGACCTCCGAAACATCAGAGATGGGATCAGGTGCCATGGAGGAGTGAGTATCAAGTTTCGAACAACTTAAATATGAATCACAATAAATTATAGAATTCCTTTTCAATTTTAACTCTATGATAAAATGATATAACCAATATAATTATGCAGATTGCCCTACAATGTACGGAAAAAAGTCATTTGATTTATTTTATAATTTCTCCTTTTCAATGTTTTGGAGTGTTCTGATAACATATTATAGAAATATCCTTTTCCTTAACTTACCAAAATCATACATTCTTTAACTTAACAAAATCGTAATATTATATGTTTAATTGCATAGCTTGAAAATTGTTTATTCTTTTCCTTATCCAACGAAAATCATATAAATATTATTCCTTAACTGCATTGTAACTAAAATAATATATTTTTAATTGCAGAGTTTGAACGAAGTACATCCATTTCCTTAACTTACCAAATTCATATAGGCCTATTCCTAAACTAACCAAAATCATGTATTTTGAATTGCAGAGTTCGAACGATGTTTAAGCTTTAAATATCTGTTTTCCCGCCAATATCTTGGTACTGGTTATGACTCTCAGGTCAGGATCAGTTACTGGAGTGTTAACGATCAAGACAAAACCTTATACACACTCGGCAAACCTGATATAGTCTACCAAGCATGGCAGAATTTTTCTATTTCTTTACCAGCTGTACAAGACTTAAAAGTGAGTCTTCTATTTTTGAAATTAAAATTTTAATTATTAAAGTAAAGGTTGGGCTGTACTCGAATCACCATTCCCGTCTGACTGTCCGTCTATAGGCCTTTCAACTGCCGCTAGGGGTCGGTTTTATGAACGATAACTCACTGCCGAAACGTGTAGAGCAGGCTCGTTGTATCTAACTGTTTACGCGCAAGGCAGTTTCTAGCGTTTCCCAAGTGTTTCTTTGCTCTCAGTAGAATCCAGTGGTTTTTAAATTTAGCACCAGTGTTAAACTTATTTACTGTATAGTTGCGGACAGTTTAACTACATATAATTAAAAGTTTTAATTAAAATAAAAGTGAAATCTACCCTACTTCTTAGTTCTAACCTACTTAAATTTTTATGCTCCGTCGTTCCCCTTCGTGCTTAGTAACACAAATAAGATGATCAATTGTTGCATTTACTTGTAAAAATATATATATTCATATAGGAAGCGAAAAAGCGCGAACACAAGAACATGACATTAAATTTTCTTCTTCATAATAATCGTCAAAGAGTTAAAAATATTGAATATAGTCTGTTCCCCATTCATTTGACCCTGTTATTTCAGGTAGAGTGAAGGCATTCTCTTTCTCTTGGTCAACACTTTTGTGTACAAAACAATAAAAGGCACCCTTTTGTGTACATAACAATACCAATGCTGAAGCAGCCTATATGTCATTCCTATAAACGATAACTCATAAATCGGCACTAAGTTGGTCATTTTTCACACATGAGTTACCTGTCCTTAAAACACAACATAGGAAAAGTCAATTATAAATGATTAAATTTTTAATGATTTCATTAAAAGTATCCATAAGTTGTTATCTTATTTTTATAATTTCATGTACCTATAAATCTATCTTTGCAATGTTTTTTTTACTATATGTGCAACTTGAAAAATTAGTTGAAAGGCCTACCGTCTATCTGTAGATGTGATTTCTTTGTCAGGACCTCTGTTCTTAAAGATCATTTCATGGATTTGCCTAAAAGTTAGTACACTAATCATCTATATTTACATGTAATACCCCCTTGTACCTTCATCAGATTGTTTAGTTTTTTCATTAATATTGACCTAGTCATTTGGGTTCATACGGTCAATTAGTGCATGTTTGAAAGTAAAAGTGAATTGCAGCTCAAGCTTCCTTCGGAAACAAAAGAAATCACAAATACTAAGTATCAGAAAATTACTTTGGTAGATTGTGTATAATTATAAGTAATTATATGCCATACTGTAACATAATTGAAAAAAAAAGCACCAAAACTACACACTTTTTCCATTATACGTGGGTTGTCCAATAGAAACGGAAACATTTTTAACATTCTTTGTTTCATTTACAGTGTAAACTTTGAAATGAAAATTTAGCACACAACATAAT
>NW_026923164.1:0-214865 GCF_032062105.1 Saccostrea cuccullata
GCACTGTAATGTCTTTCAACATGATAAATATTTCATACTTCTTTTATATTCTTAAGGTTTCCTTACAAATAATTTAAAAAAAAATGATATTCATACATAATATAATATTCATATTGATCAAGGTTACAGTAATTATTTTCATGGATTACTCGAAATGACTTCAGCGATCGCGAATTTAGATCGGGCGTGGTGTGCAGTATATCAAGAAAAGAAGAAACCCGTCGATTCTGAGGTAAAATTGGCTATAAAAATTTACGTATGTCAATATCATTCAATTAAACATCACCTTAGGCCTTATAGTACCCCATTACATTCAATTTTATGGGGTTTCCACCACTTTATTGGGGTTTCACCCCTCCTGTATGGGTATTCTCCAAAAATCTGGGGGTTTCGGGTTTTTCCAGTTACCGCTGAGTAAGCTGTTTACACCGGAAGTGTATAATGCCCTTATAGTACAATGTCCTGACTGATTATAATAAATAGTTTTTTGTCAATTTTGGTGCATACACAATATCATTTTTATTGGTAATAATAAATATTGTTATCTTCTATAAGAATCGTAGCAAAATGCAAAATAAAATATATAAACTTTTTATTGGACATAATAAAAACGACAGGGGTATAATGTCCTGCTTTAGGATATAATGACCTGATAAAAAAAAATCTAATAAACACAAGTTTGCATGATTTTTATATTCTAGTTTAATTCTATATCTTTTAACATGTTTAAGGATAATAATTATATGAAAAAAAAATTCGTTAATAAAATTTGTTCAAGACGTACGTTTTTATCCATATTTTCTTTCTGAGCATTTTTATTCCAATGCCAATAACACGTACAGGCCCTTAGAGAGATCAAATGTGATTTTTTTTTAAAAAGAATGCTGTAAAATGATAATAATTTAAAAAAAAATGTGGAAAATATAATTGTCACTGAATGAATTGTACTTTCATATAAGTAATGTGGGAGCTTTTTAAATTTAAAGATGCTTCAGCCCAAGTTTCTATAATATAAACAACATGAAAACAATATATACTTGATCTTCAATTATTTGCTCTTTAGCAGTAAATAGGGGCCTAATAAGTGCATTTTGAGTAAAATTGAAATAGGCTATTATTGTATTAAGTAATGTCTATATATTATAGGACAAGTAAAATAAATGTTGAATTGATAACTACACTTTATGTTCTCTCTCAAGTAAAAGGGGGCGGGGGGGGGGGTACAATCCGATCTCACTTTTTGCTTTAAAAATGAAAAGAAAACAACACCAGAAATAGGTTGCTGGGCTCAAGAAGAAGGGGGTGGGTTGTTGAGGTGTTTGGTACAACCCGCTCTTAGGTTTGGCTTTAAAAACAATAAGTTGCAGATCTCAAGAAGAAAGGGGGGGGGGGATTGGTACAATCCGATCTCATTATTGGCTCAAAAAAAACTCACACATACAAACTACATTTAAAGTGGACTGGATTTAGTTCAGTTAAATTGAGTTAAAACTTAGTATTAAAAGGTCATTTCATGTTGACATGAAATACAAAACACATTCGATTAATATACCTTTCATTTGATGAATTTTTAATCATTGTGAAATGAATAGCATAAATTGTGTACTATTTCAAGAAAGAAAATCACATAAATAACTGTCTTTTCATTTCAACTGAGTACCCGATAGGCCTATGCAGCAATCGTCACTGCCCCCCTCCCCCCTTCAATACTTTGATGCATGTTCCTCGCACCATATTTTATCCAAGAAGTAGATAACATACCGTTTTCAGCATAAAAATCATCTTTATCAAAAGAATCTAGGATTCTGTGTCCAGGCTTTCCTCTGTGTCTTCTTTTCCACATGTCTTCTTTTCCACATGTTTATTGTATCCCGCTTCGAAACAATTGGACTTCCGCTTTTTTTACACACGCGCATGCGTAATCTAGAAGTGTGTAACGTCAGAGATGTGTAAGTGAAGATGGCAATTTCAATCAACACGATATCTGTGTAATCATGTGTCCGATAAAACCCCGTAACTGGGACACGTTATTTTTTTGATATTTTTAGGATTTAGACATGTCAATTTTTCGTTTTCAACGATAAAAAAGTTTGGGGACTTAAATCAAGTCCCCAATGTTTTTTATGTCCCCATTTTACGACTTGCGTATCTGTAGCAGGTCCCCAGTATGGGGGAGCCACACACGCATGTGTGTGTGTGTGTGTGTGTGTGTGTGTGTGTGTGTGATGAAGAAAGGTGCATCTAGCAAAAAGGTTATTTTTTATGCCCCTTGGGTCGGGGGGAGGGGGGGTGGTAACATAGTCTGAAAATAAATTAATGCTTTGAAATCTGCTCTTTAGTATTAATCAACCATTTTATGATAAAATTTTGAAATATGTGGCCCCAGGGTCAGTGGTTCCTTTGGGGTGAGGTGCACAACTGGTTATAAAGTGGAAGTGCATTTTCTCTTTGTTACTCTGATCTACCTCTGGGTATTTAGTAAATAGAGAAAGCATGCTAAGTGTATATTTATGATAAGTAATGGTGCCTCTTTCAAAATTGTGAATTGTGAATTTCATGGCCTCTGGGGTAAAACACGAATCAATTTAAATTATTTGAAAGTTGTTACACGATACTCAGGTGACCTATAAGGCCCGTGGGCCTCTTGTTGTATATATGCAATTTATATGTGTTTTAAAGAAGGCCCCGGGGAAGATTAGTGCTCGCACTTATCGGGTTACCTTCTCTAAATAAAGTATTCTTATTATAATTATGTTGACATGCAACTTATTGATGACAATATATCAAGATAACATGCGAGTAAATTTATGTTCAAATATGCATGATTGCATATTATATGGAAGGGAATTACCGCCAAAAGTCTATGTATCTTGCTTTTATTCTTATTCTGCCTACTTCTTTATGCTTTGTTATTATTGTAATTATATGTCACTTTAATGTTTTCATATTAGTCTTTATTTCATTTCACTTTGACTTTTATCCTTCTTCATTCTGTCCTTACTTCTATGTTGCTTTATTCCTGTAAATTCATTTTACTTTCTTTTAAATTGATACAGTTTCTTAAAGGATTATCTGTATTACGAACGTTAACTCAATCACGCAAACAATGAAGCATATTCAATGAAGACGAATACAAGTTGTCCGAATTTAGTGCCACATTATAACGCTAGGTGGCAGGGGTGTTTGCTAAGAATGTTGGTAAAATTAGGAAAGCAAACCCGGGCCGGGGTTATTCGAGTTTTTTTTTCAATTTTCTACTTATCAATCGAACTTACATTTCCAAATGACTGATGTTTGTTATAAGTTCAGGTATGTACCCGATACATACCACCCCTCGGAAGTCTCGCTAGATGGTAAGATTTCCCCTGGAAGACTCACTACATAGTGATGCTTCCTTCGGAAGACTATACAGTGGGACTTCCCCCAGGGAAGTTTCAATAGTCTTCCGTGGGAAATCTCGCTATATATAGCAATTCGTCCCCCTTCATAGCATTCCCTCCCCCGAATAGCTTTTAGTCCCCTACCAGTGAAACCGGAGGGGACTGTAGGTTTCCTCTGCGTCTGTCCGTCTGTCTGTGTGTCTGTCTGTCCCCGTCTGTCTGTCAGTCTGTCCCACTTAGTTTTCCGCACTTTTTTTCTAAACGCTAGCAGATATCGAACTGATTTTTGGTATGTGGGTGTATCTCGATGAGTTACAGATCAAGTTTGAATACCGTTCCGATTCAATGATTTTTTACGGAATTACGGCCTTTTCAATTTTTCAGGGTTTTGCGCACTTTTCTCCTAAACGCTTGCAGATATTAAGCTGGTTTTCAGTACGAGATTTTACCTTAATTAGTTATAGATCAAGTTTGCATTTTGTTCTGCTTAATTGATTTTTGAAAGAATTATGGTATTTTTATTTTTTTGATTTTTTTTATAATTGGGTTAAATATAGGGTTCATGATGCAGTTACATTTATGTCGTGATGCACTTTAATTTATGTTCTAAACGAGATTGTCATGAATTGAAACTTGCTGGATAGCTTTTATAAACTGATTAGTTATAGATCAAGTTTGCATTTCGTTCTACTTCATTGATTTGTGAAGGAATTGTGGTATTTTTAATTTTTTTTTTAATAATTGGTTTCACAATAGGGTTCGTGATGCACTAAATTAATGTGGTGATGCACTACTGGATTAATGTTCTAAACGAGATTATCATGATTTGATTGATTGATTGATTTTATATTGTTTAACGCCGAGTCGGCAATTTTTCAGCCATATTTCGGCGGACTATAAGGTTAATGGATAAGTAAAGATTTTGGTTTCTCTGGCGGCCCCCAATGAGCCTACTCTTTTTCGAACTCCAGAGAAACGATCTTTTGCGTGCCAAGGGGGTTGTCATCCTTGACACGGGGCACCATTTAACGTCCCGTCCGACGGACTTAAATATTTTAAAAAATATATAAACTGTTAAAAATACTGTATAAACTGTTGATAAAATAAATTCATATATGCTAATGTATTTCTAATTAAAATTACTTTCAAGATTTTATTCAAATTTTACTATAATAATCCGTTTCTTGTAGATATTCTAAAATTTTGTAAACATGAACATTTGTAAAAAGTTCATACATTGTTTTTATGCTTCCAAAAAGTCTACTTCGAATAGGTGTAAAATCGGAACATTCTAAAAGTATGTGATTTATAGTTATCGGACAGTCACAGGATATACATTCTGGCTGTGACTCCCGATTCAATAAATATTCATGTGTAATTTTTGAATGCCCAATACGTATTCTTGATATAATTACTTCGTCCTGACGTTTCAGACCGAAGTGAGGTGATTTGTTAACTTTGTTTTCAATAGCGTAAAGCTTACTTTCGTCACAAAAATTCCAATAAATTTGCCAAAGAGAATTAACATAAATTTTAACGAGATATTTCAAATCGGTGTAAGGAATTTTGAATAAAGTAATTTGATGTTGAAGTGCATTTTTGGCAGCATTGTCAGCTCTAGTATTTCCAGGGATTCCGACATGGCTCGGAATCCAACAAAAGTTTACTGTTTTACCTTGTTGCGCCAAATGATAATATTGAATTAAAATATCTAAAATGTAAGGTTGATCAATATTCTTATTTTGTATAGATTGTAAGCAAGAGAGCGAGTCCGAAAATATTGTGAATATTTTTTCACTAGAAGATTTTATATATTCAAATGCAAGTTGAATGCCCTTTGCTTCGGCGGTAAAGATTGTTGCTTCATTTGGGAGCCGTGTAGAGAAAATACTGTCTTCCATCACGGCAGCTGATGCTACTTTATTTTTATCCTTTGAACCATCTGTAAACATCTCGACTGTTGAACCATAAGAATGTTTTATTTCGGCATATTTTTGTTTAAAAACAAGACAATTTGTGTCCGATTTCTTAAATTCAGTTAAAGATAAATCTACGGTTGGATTTATTAATTGCCATGGCGGTATTTCCGAAAAATTAGGTTTTATAATATCCAAAGGTAATTCAGAATCTCTGATATGTTTTTTAGATCTTAGACCAAGGGGTTTTACACATGATTTTCTCTTATGATACAAGTCTTCGTACTGCGGATGAAAAACACAATTATAAGCAGGATTATTAACATTTGCTTTTAATTTCAAAATATACTGCAAAGTAAGTTTAATTCTTCGTAAGTCGAGAGGCGGTTCGTTTGCCTCAACATATAGACTGTCTTTAGGAGAAGTTCGAAAAGCTCCCAAGCACAGTCGGAGGCCTTGATGGTGTATTGCATCAAGAGCTTTTACGTATGAAGTTCTTGCAGAGCCATACACAATACAGCCATAATCTAACTTGGATCTAATTAAAGAACGATATAGTTTTAAAAGAGTATCTTTATCTGCCCCCCATTTTGTATTTGCAATTACTTTAATAACATCTAAGGCCTTTGTGCATTTTTCTTTTAGCATTTTAATATGTGATACAAATGAAAGTTTACTATCAAAAATTATACCTAAAAATTTTATCTCCTTAGCAGCTTTTATAGGATTTCCATCAAGCAGTAAATGTGGTTCGTCATGAGCCTTCCGTTTAAAGCAGAAATGCACACAAGCGGTTTTACTTTTTGAAAACTTGAATCCATTTGTATCAGCCCAGTCTTGAATTTTATTTAGGCAAGACTGTAATTTTCGCTCAATATAATTCATATTTTTAGCTTTATAACAAAGAACAAAATCATCCACATATAAACTTCCATGCATATCATTTTTCAGTACTTCAGCTAAGCTGTTAATTTTTATACTAAATAAAGTGACTGATAAAATACTGCCTTGTGGTACACCCATTTCCTGTTCATAGCTTTCCGAATAAGTAGACCCCAAGCGGACTTTAAAATGTCTATCATTTAAAAAATTCTTAACAAAAATTGGTAAATGCCCTTTTAAGCCCATATTGTCAAGATCTTCTAAAATGCCATGTCTCCATGTAGTATCATATGCCTTTTCCAAATCAAAAAACACAGATACAACATGCTCTTTTTTGATAAAAGCATCTCGAATATAGGTTTCCAGTCTGACCAAATGGTCAATTGTGCTTCAGTTTTTTCTAAAACCACATTGTATATTAGATAGAATCATGATTTGAAACTTGCTGGATACATTTATAGTGACAAATATAGATCAAGTTGGATTTTTTCTGGTATAAAATTATTGTCCAACCATGTAAAATAAGCTGTTCTGATCAAAGCATTTGTAAATGTAACATGTGTAAGGCAGATCCAATACATTTTATTCATATTCAAGTAATAACTGAAATGTCCATATTTAAGTAACAATTTTTCATACACAGGCTCTAGTAAAATGACACCCCAAAGAGAAAAGGGGAACCCGGTACGGGACATGTATTGCTGATGCAATACTCTCAGAATGCTTGTTTTAATCGTAAAACAATGTTTATATATGCTAACGTTTTAAGTTTTTAAAGAAAAGTTATCCTCCTATATGAATAAATATTTAAATAATATCATTTTAATAGTGTTTTATAATTAAATCATTTTAACCATTTAGTTAAACATAGATAATCTTCACGAGTACACCGGCAAGAGGTGGCTTCTCCATTTGAGTGAAAAATTCTCGAAAGGGACATTGTACAATGTACAATCACACCACCAAAGTCTCAATATATATATACTGACTTCCGGGTGGACGACCTCCTATGGGGTAAGTTTCACCGGTAGAGGGGAGGGTGGCCACGAAACATTTTCCTAAACGTAACTTTTTACTACTGGAAAAGTTCAGAGAAAGGTTTGTTGCCCCCATCCCTTACACTTTTTGTTGCAGTACTTATAGTCAATTTGTATATTCAAAGTCATGTACTTAGTGGCATATGAGTAAGATATAGTACTGAAAAAAAAGTTGAAGACACCCCCTCCCCATCACCACCACCAAATAGAATTTTCGAGTTTTAAGATTTTTTTTTTAGCTCTCCTGGCTGATTACAAATACAGTTCGTACTAAAGATATTTCTTTCTTTATTGAAAAGTGCTATTTTAATATAAAAAATAATGCAGAAAAAAGACCGGAGAGTTTCTAGTATGCCTGGGTGCATGTAGCCTGGTTCCGACTTCGCCTACCATGCGCGGATATAGAGGGAGAGTCGGGGGATAGGAACCCTCTGGAATTTACAAGGTTAAAAAATATATATATACTTAAGCAAGGAAAAAAAAAGTTAACCCCCCCCCCCCCCCGCTACGAAATAGAATTTTGACGTTTGGGCGAGTTTATATTTTTTCTTTTATTTATGCTTGTCAAGAAATTTCTGGTATTGGATTTTTTTGGGCTAGGTCCTTCCCTGGAAAAAAATTCTGGATCCGCGCCTGCCTACCCATAACGCTCTTCACTTTTTGCAAAGCCCTGTCCTTATAATCACGAGCATGACCAGTTACTATCTGGTCGTAAAATAAAGTTCAGTTCGGTGGAAGGTTCTGAAAAACAACCAAATTTATAAGGATTAACTATAGTATCAAAATATTTAACATTTTTATATCAATGAAACTGGAATTCAATTATCCAAGAAATAACTGTAATAGAGTTATATTTTTCAGGCGAGAGGACAGTGACGTAGCATCGTTTTTGAAAATGGGGAGGGGGGCAACAAGAGAAGAAATATTCAAGCTACCCGGCTGTAAACAACTTAATAAGCGCAAAAAAACCCAGGAAATTGTCCAAACTTGAAAATACATAGGCGTCGGAACCGGGGAGGGGGGGGGGCTTAGCCCCCACTTTTTTCCCAAAGATAGACTTAGTATAGACATTGAACATTCCTGCATAGGTTTAGCCCCCCTCCCACTTTCCATGGACACGATGCAGTATAGGTTTAAATGGGGAAAGTGGTTGTGTTTGGGAAAAAAAAACTTTGGCACTGGAGTTCGAACCTACAAACCCCCCCCCCCCCTCCCACCTCCAACGAAATAGGATCTTTGTGTTTGGAAAATAGACATTTTTTTTTTCTTTTTGCTTGTCAGGTTTTTTTTTGAAGGTCTAAAAAAAATTCTTACACTTAGCCCCCCCCCTTTCAATTTGCTTCCGACGCCAATGAAATCCTATTTTGGGGGCGGGGTGGGTTTTTGGTTAGATTCAACTTCTTCTATGGAATCAAATTTAAAATTTTCTTCCTACTGTACGTACTACATTATTTTATTTGACCTTTACTCTTACAAAAAATGGGTTGGCCTTTCAATGAACATATTCAGTATAGTATAAAGTTATGTCTGAAAAAAAGAGGCCGCTATTCCTGTGTGTCCAGAGAAAATAAATATGGAGTTTCCATCATTGGATCGGGTGATCGGATCCGGCCTTCACAAGTTCGATTGATAAAGTATTAAGGCATATTGAAGAATCTCAAATAACCCCGGCCCGGGTTTGCTTTATACCTAGTTTTACCAACACTCGTAGCGAACACCACACCACCTAGCGTTATTTTTGACGGTTTGGCAACTTCCATTCGTCTTCATTGAATATGCTTCATTGTTTGCGTGATTGAATTAATATTCGTAGTAGAGATAATCCTAATAATTTATTTAAGAAGCTGTATAAGTTTAAAAGAAAGTAGAATGAATTTACAAGAATAAAGCAACATAGAAGTCAGGACAAAATGATGAATAATAAAAGTTGGAAGTGAAATGTAAGAAAGACGAATATGAAAACATTAAAGTGACATATAATTACAATAATAACAAAGCATAAAGAAGTAGGCAGAATAAGAATAAAAGCAAGATACATAGACTTTTGGCGGTAATTCCCTTCCACAGTATTATAGTTTTCTCATCCAAGTTTCGCTTAAAAAAATTTCTACACGTTTGATTTCGGTGGTAGCATTTTCAAGACTGAGCTGATAGTCTATGAAACCTAGATGTTAATTGGGAGATGGGGTTCTGAAAGGTTCTTACGTAATGCATAATACTCAGGAATGAATACATGTAGGTTACAGACTACTAATTTACCCTATTTCATTGACCACGCAAGTAGTTCCAGTTTAAAAAGTTTTTTTCTTAAAAAATTTTTTGGGGTGTTTATGGAGTGGAATGGGGTTATTCTGGGGCATAAATGTAAAGAGAGGACCTGAAACAAATATAATAAATTGATAATAATGGGAAATTTTGCTTTAAAGCGCGTAGTAGGCAGGGTGTCGAGAGGCTCATATATATTTACCCTTTCCTCGAAGAGAAAGTGAAAAACGCAGGGTAGAGGTTATTTACGATGCCATAACAGGACTTGCAGATGATGAATGTTCCTGAGAGTTTGAATAATTTTTGGACTTGAATTGGTCTTACTCTATGCCAAATTTCAGGTAAGTTGAGCTAGTGTATTTTTTTTTTAAATATTATTAGGGCTTTTCGACTTTTGTCGAAAAGACCTATTGTTTTCGTCTTTTTTATTATTATTATTATTCTTATTCTTAGCAATTCTTTTGTTCGGCTTTTAAGGAAAACATTTAAGAATAGGTACTTTATTTTAGAACCACTAAGTAGCTAATATTAATGTGTCTCATACAAAACAAAAGGAACTTCCGTTTTAGTCACTTCCGGTTTCTACGAAAGGAAATCTGAAATTTCTAAAGAATCTGAAATCTCTTTTATTTTAAAAGTATAGACTCCCAAATTCATGATATAAATTCTAGAGACATAGTTATATAAAAAAGTGCGCGTAGGTGATTGTTGACCACTGATACTTTTCGAGATATAAGACTTCAAATATTGAAAAAGGGGGGTGAAAATCAAAAATGAGTAAGAATATCGGAAAGGCAAAATGATCATTGAATATTCTTAAGACTGATTAATACAAGTCACTTTGTAAGTTTCATGTTCATCAAAGCAGTACTTCCGGTTTTATGAGTCTTCAAAAATGTCTATGGGATTTTCTATGTTAAATTTGAAATCACGCATTTCATGTTTTTTCTAAAATTAATCAAGATATTCTTGTGAAATTCGAGGTATAGAATGACTGTGACCTTGTTTCAACCTCATTAGGTATTTGAAGTAAAATTCTTGAAATTAAGGGATTTTCAGGGGCCAAATCTGAAAACATACTTTTCCCTGTAACTTTTTTATTTCTCAACCAATTTTTAAATTGTTTTCGGTTTTGGGTTCAGCTTAAAGAGTACAATGTAAAAAATTGTGGGCCGTGGGTCACTTTTTGATCCCTTATAGGAGTTTCAGGGGACTGAAATTTTGACATTTGAATTTTTTGAAAAATACATAAAGTACAAGTTATCTCCCTTTGCATGACTGTTGGTATATACATTCACTCTTAAGATTTCAATTCTGGTACACACAGAGTAATTACTTCCGGTTATGTAAGTGTTTGAAAATTGTCTATGGGAGTTTCTATGTTAAATTTAAAAACACGCTTTTCACTTTTTCTCTAAAAGTTACAAAGTTATTCTTGTGAAATTCGAGTTATAGAATGACTGTTACCGTGTTTCAACCTCATTAGATATTTAAAGTAATTTTTTTTTAAATTAAGGGATTTCAAGGGGCCAAACCTGAAAACAGACATTTCCCTGTAACTTTTTAATTTCTCAACCAATTTTTAAATTGTTTTCGGTTTTGGGTTCAGCTTCAAGAGTACAATGTAAAAATTGTGGGCCGTGGGGTCATTTTTTGACCGCGTATAGGAGTTTTAGCTGATTGAAAAACTGTATTTTTCGTATGTTTTAAATAATCATGAAAGAGTTATGTCTCTTTGAGTAGACGCTAATGGACATAGAGACTCGTTATGTTTCCAATTCAGTATTGATCTCAAAAGAACATTTTTGAAATTGAACCTTACGAGTTTTGTATCATGTGAGGTTTTTTAAACTCCTGATTTATAAGGGGTCGAAAAGCCCTCCGTTTTTGTTGAACGACAAAAAGATCTAGTTATTTTTTGTATTATAAAGGAATGTATAGCAAAATAATTGGTAGTCTGTGTCCAATAGCTAGCAATTAATTTGTAAAGAAAGATAACCAATGAACTTGTCATGAATTTGTAATCAAGAGTTATCGCTCTTTTGTTTATCGTATTTTATTTATTTGAAATCATGAAATTCAGAATTTATGTTCGCCTTCACCCATAGATGCTTTATACCAAAATTTGTTGAAATTTATTGAGTGGTTAAAGTGGTTGCTGTGAAGCACGACGACAGACGAAAACAGCAGTAGATCACTCAGAATACTCAGGTTATCTACAAATCCGGTATCATACTGCTCAGAGACTAACACCGCTAAGCAATACTCTACACAGATTTTGAATTGAAATCAAGTTTAAATTTGTGATATGACCCTTGACTAAGTGGACTTATAAGTATTTTTCGAAAAGATTCAAATGATTTGTCTTCAATGGTACATTTAAGGTGTAGCAGGTCCTTTCTCCATGTTTTGTTAACCAAAAGTGTATATTTTCATGCCAATTTTTATGATTAAATTTTTAAAAATGAAGCATATCAAAAAAATTTGTGAAAGTGTAAGAAAAACGATCCTTTTTGTCCTCGAAAGAGTGTGTATGCTATACCAAATGCAAAAAAAAACCTCAGTCTTTGTGAGATTTGTGTAAATCGCAGAGATTGTACATAATGTATACTTGAACATTAGATGAAATAACAATTTTTTTTTTAATTGAGTTTTTATTTTTTATGTCATGTTTGTCGCACTTCAGATACTTTTCCGCCTTGTTGACCCATCAATACTGATTAACACCACGTTATTGTGTGCAATACTTTTGAAGGACGTTTTAAAATCCAATATAGATATAGCAACTAAAATTTAAATTTTGTTTCATTGGCATGTTTGAAATTTTACAAATATTTTATTTTGAAGAATCTCCTTTATGGAAAGGGAACTTTGAGTTAACGTTGAATTACCACTTGAAAAATGAAATCCAATATTCTCTTAAAGCCGTAATGGTCAGGCCCATAAATACAGATGATCATATTCTTACAAGCATGATGAGGGTTTCACAAACACACAAAACATCTGCTTATTTGACAAATGATCCATATTCTGATAAACTGAAATCCAAATCACTGTTCAGATCGTTACATAAATTATTTGATAGACTTTCATATACGTATTATTGCCAACGTTAACCGACTTACTATCCAATAAAGCTGACAAATGAAGTGTTATCTTAGTTTGGAATTCCATCAGTTCTTTGTATATTCAATATATTTTGTTAGAGAAGATATAGTGCTTTGTATTGCCGAAAAAGTGCCTTAAAAGCCTAACAGAAGTTCTTACACATTTTTTATTATTTCAAGTGAATAGCACCTTCTGCGACATTGGAACTCTGGGTATACATGTATATATCATTAACCACAGGACTGGTCTCAACATTCCACAACGGATTTGACCTTCAACATAAGGTTTAGCTTTTGACTTTTCAACTTTGGGTGAAACATTCTACCATTTGCTATGCTCTAAAGCAGTAAAATTCTTTAAACGTTTTATAACAAAAATATATTTTCTTCAATTTATATTTACTTTAATTTATTTTGCACCATTACTTGTAATGGTTCAGCACATGGCAGGCGTGACCGGTCGACAGGGGATGCTCACTCCTCCATGGTACCTTATCCCACCTCTGATATTCTGGAGGTCTGTGTTTGCTCTGCTCCAATTTTGTATTGTGTAATGAACTGCTGATCTTGAATTCTGTTTGTTATCTCCATATATTTCATTCAACAATATTTAACAATATCAACAATATGAAAAAATGTTTCATTTTTTTAAAACCAATATCAAGTAAACTTTTATATCAAATACATTCGGAGATGGCTGGTACCTGTACCTCGAATATTGACCTCTCACGTCAAAGGTGTTCTACTATCTTGCTGATTCAGTCATGTTATTTTTATATCAGCCTTACTTAGTGGCACGTCCAATACTGAATTTTGTTACATAAGACTGTAATCCAAAGTTATTTACAATGAAACCCCTTTCGAAGAACTTTATGCAGAACGAACTCGGAGACGAGTGACGAGGCGATTTCCAGCGGAGCTATGTATTCAACGTGATGCAGTTCCTCAACTTATCACATCCGAGAGTCTGTCGATTGTATTAAATGAACGATACTTACAATGCTACTAAAAGTTAACGGACATCACCTAGCTACTACAGTAAAACTCGGTTATAATGAAGTCTTTGGGACCTATGAAATTGCTTCGCTATTAATATCCGTTATTCGTTATCCTGTATCCGTATAAGGAATTCCTTGAAGAGCTAGGTTCACTTTGTGCATCAAAATATCCCTGTCCTTATATCAATTATTAAACTATCTTCCTCTTTCCAATTTTGTTTATCAAAATAAAGTAGAGACTTGGTGCTTTCTTTCCTAAAATAAAATTTCTTTTTGAGAATCAAAATATTGGAAAACAGGCTTTGAGAAAATGCATTATTCCTGAATTTTGCAGAAAACGTATTTGACTACCTTCAGCAAAGAATATTAGAATATGAGCACAGCCCACGATCTAAAAATTAAAACATGTTTTTTAATCTTCAGAAATAGATCTTTCGTTATGTACATATAACTGCATATTTTGGATCAGAGGTTGTGCTCTGTATGAAATATTGAAAAAATACTTCAGTTTTAGGCCATTTTCAAACTAGTGAACAAGATATTGGGGAAAATGACGCATTTTATGACGTCATAATGCAACTTACGTCATGTTTGATAAATACATGGTCATCAACAGTCCAAGTTATAACTACTGCATTTTCAACCTAAATTGTTCAGAAATTCTCAGGGCCAAAAAAGGCCCACAGTGGCTCTTGCTCTCTAAAGCTGGAGATAAAAAATAACTTCGCTATATCCTTGAATGCATAATGCATGTGTTCGTACTAATGTTTTACTGTATCTATTGTATTTTTTAATTAGAGGAACAAGTAAAAACACTATTGCAACGCTTTTGTAGTTTATTTGCAAAATTGGTTCTAATCAAGTAAATTGAAAAGATTTTGTTTTTCAAACAATACTGTAGTATTCCAAATTCTTTGATATCTAAAAATGTCGTATATGTAGCTGCCTTACCGACGGAGTCAAGAATTTAGAAGGAAATCACCTGTTTCTCTTTACGCTTTCTACTCCAGATCAAATTATGTAATATCATTTGTGGAAGAGTGTTGTATTTTGATAGTTGCAAACATATCAATTGACATCATTTTATTTGTTCAATATTCTAAATATACCAAGTAAATATGAACTGTAAAAACCTAACTTTCTGAAATTATTCATATTATAATAATAAAGAAATTCAAATTCACACACTAAGAAAAAAATTCAAAGAGCACAAAAAATGTGTTTATGAAACACAGATGCGCCCGTATGACAACACAGCGAAGATTAAACTTTTCTTAAATGCAAATTGAAAATATTGGTACCTAAAGTAGGGTCACAAGAAATGCCCTAGCACCACCTGATCAAAAGTTGTATTTGAAGGTAGGTCAAACTTCGAGGCCAAAGGGTCAAAGTTGTTCGTTTCCTTTAAAAGAAAGGTATTGTCACAAGGATGACATATGAAAGTCCAAGCCCTAACCCTTCAAAACCTATGGCCAAGGATAAGTTTTTAAAAAGTAAGTCAAACTCCAAGGACAAAGGTATTAATATACCTCTCGCTTTTAATGATTCTCTTGAGGTCACCTGTATAAAAGTAAACTTAAGAACATCTTAAGTGAGAATGTTCTACTAAAAGCCTATTAATTTTCATTTTGCTAGGATATGAAAAATAACTACAATGTTTTGGTTTCTTTTGATCACTTACATCGAAGAAGATTATTTTATATGAGAACATAAATTCTACTCCCTTTATTACGTCAATCAGTTTCAATCTCCCAGGTATTTTCATAGCTGTGTGAGATCCAATCTTACGAGATAGGTAGTTAATTAATTACACGCAATAATGAGACCATCTTTTTAAAAATTATCTGTTTGCTTTTTACCAACCGATTCTGACTGAAATTAAAGTACCCGAATGTTTTTAACTTCAAACATTTAATTGCAATGTTTCAATTCATTTCGAAATTCTTCTTTCCCATCAATAACTTTTTTATCTTCATATTGTTCACGGCTTATCTTTACCCAACCTTCATCATTCGTAACCCTGAGAAGGGAGAGGGCGAGGAAACTTTTCAGATAAGATGGCCTGAGTAACTTTTTGAATCAAGCATACCCGTTTTCTATGTGAATTTAGTTT
This sequence comes from Saccostrea cuccullata, assembly GCF_032062105.1. NCBI lineage: Eukaryota > Metazoa > Mollusca > Bivalvia > Ostreida > Ostreidae > Saccostrea > Saccostrea cuccullata. The sequence continues at coordinate 15,699 of NW_026923164.1, forward strand.
TGTATAAAACTATCATAAAACGTCTTTAAGATAAAATCCCAGTCAATATAAGTATAAATCATGAAAGGTCTAGGAAAAATCAGCCATGTATTTTTGATAATGCTAAGAAGAATTTCACGTGATAATGCACTTCACTCGTCGTTACTTCGTAAGTTTCATTGTCCATGTAATAACCTTGTCAGCAATTTAATCTATCAAAAAAACCAGAAGTCTCTGTCGAGACTGTAGCTCTACTGGTTTATACTTAAAACAAAGGAAGAGGAAGTAGCAGATGGGACTTGAAAATTTAAATCAGCAATGAATAGAAAAATGATCCTTGCCACTCATCAAAATGAAAACCGATGCACAGAATTATGTATCTTAGTATAGTCTACTTGTGTGCCAAGTTATATTGAAATCGGACCAAAACTGTAGGTTGAGTAGCATTTGGAAAGAATTTCACAGAAATTTCTATTTTTAGTAACCATGGCAACACCGTTCATCGAAAGCAAAAACCAGATCACAGAGTTATGTATCTTAGTGTAGTCTACTTGTGTGCCAAGTTATATTGTAATCAGACTAAAACTGTAGGAGGAGTAGCATTTTGAAAGAATTTCACAGAAATTTCTATTTTTAGTAACCACGGCAACACCGTTCATCGTAATCTAAAACTGATGAACAGGATTATGTATCTTAGTGTAGTCTAATTGTATGCCAGGTTATATTGAAATCAGACGAAAACTGTAGGAGGAGTATCATTTTGAAAGAATTTCACAGAAATTTCTATTTTTGGTAACCATGGCAACACCGTTCATTGAAATCAAAAACAGATGCATAGAATTATGTATTTTAGTGTAGTCTACTTGTGTGCCAAGATATATTGAAATCGGACCAGAACTGTAGGAGAAGTTGCATTTTGAAAGAATTTCACAGAAATTTCCATTTTTAGTAACTATGGCCACACCGTTCATCGAAATCAAAAACCGATGCACAGAATTATGTATCTTAGTCTACTTGTGTGCCAAGTTATATTGAAATCGGACCAAAACTGTAGGAGGAGTAGCATTTTGAAAAATTGTTTACAGACAGCCAGACGGACGGACGACGGACAAATTACTATGGCATAAGCTCTTCTGGTCTCTGACCAGTAGAGCTAAAAAAGAATGTCTAACTGACGTTAATCATACAAATTTTAAGCCCACTATATTTACACACTGAATTGTCGACAGATTTTCCGATCATGACAAGGAGAACACGGCGGGTTTGACCTGTCGGCAGGGGATGCTCACTCCTCCATGGCCATAGCATATGATCCTAACCTCTGATGATTTACAAGTCCGTGATTGCTTTGCTTCAATATTTGCATTGGTTAACGGGCTTTAGAATTTGCATATTGTTCTTTACCAAAACCTATACATATGTACTCGGTATTCACCTACTGCGACACAGAAGTTCATATTCAAAGGACAAGCCGCCGAAATATAGCTTAGATATTGCCACTCAGCGTAAAACAATAACAATCTTAGGACCTGTCTCCTCGTCCTGCAGTGGATCTTGAAGTATAGCAACAAGATGAATATTTTCAAGATATGGGAACACAAAGAGTCTACAAATCAAAAAACATATCAAGAGGAGTCCAGAAAACCATAATTCTAGTTGTTCTTTTTTTCATATCCGTAGGAGCGTAGACGTCGGTCCTCACCTCATATTGTCCAATATGAGAAATTAAAATTCATTTGGTTAAATGACGCGATGTTGTATGTACTTGTTGACTTCCAATATGGTGACCAACAGGAATTTGCTAAAATGGCTGCTCTTATTGAAAATTACATACCCCGCCTTTTCCCAAATTATTTAAAGATTGAACGACTATATGTTTTACAACAATTCTATTCACAATCTTTATATATTGGATTCACCGGGACATCAAATGCAGTTCAAGAGGTCAGGAAATAGACAAACGTTAAAAAAAACATTTAAGAAGTATTTGAAAACTACATTCATGGAGGGAAAAATATTAAGTCGTTCAATCTTTAAATGATCTGGTTAAAGGCGGGGAATATAATTTTGACATTATATTCTACACCCTGTATACAGTAAAAAAAAATATTCTCCGGTACAGGATCATTACCAACACAGGGTCGCACAGCAAATTTACCACCATTTTGAATCAGTCAGTAGCGGGTAAAACCCCTTTGCTTTGCCAAACAAGTTCGGATTCGGCGTGGCATAATCATAACGAGACGTCCTAAGTCAGTTTAGGGAAAATTATTCTATTCCTGTTGCAATGCTGCAGCAAAATCTTGGGTCATTGTCCGAAAGTTGATGTTGGGGTAGCTGCTGTCCAAGGATGTCCTCCACGTGCTCGATGAGTGAAAGGACGTCCTGACTGAGTGCGGGCTATGGTAATGTGATATTCTGCTGTTGGGGATAATCTGTAACGATCCTGGCCCTAGGACATCTGGCATTTTTATCTTGAAAAATGAAAAGGCGGCCATAACGACTTATAAACGGCACAACGTGGGATGCAAAGATTTTGTCCCGATAGTAGTGACACCTGCAACAACATTCAACAACTCGCAAGTCTGTTCTGCCGGTAACAGAGATGCTTCTCCGCACCATTACAGATTTATACCATGCCGATCCTCCCAAATCATGGAAACGTTCGTTATTTCGGCGCCAAACCCTCCTACGTCTGTCCTGGAAGTCAACAGTGAACCTTGACTCATCTTGAGATCATTACGTGGTTCCATCCGCGATTATGCCAGCGTTGATCTTGACAGTATTGGAGTCGGACCATGATAGGACAATCCCTCAAATAGGCAAATGACACGAGTACGTCGGGTATGTAAGTGAAATCTGGGCAATCGATTCCTGGTCTGGCCACTCACTACCAAGGCAGAAACCGTTTCAAGTTGAGATTTCTCGAGGCAATAGTGCGGATAAATCTGCCCTGAGCCTGAGTTGTTGCCCTTAGACGACCGGATCGTGGTCTATCTTAAACAAACATTCTGAGAGTATTGCATAAGCAATATACATGTTCCCTACCGGTTTCCCCTCTTCTCTTTAGGATGTCATTTTATAATATCCTGTTTATGAAAATGTGCCCACAAAATGTGGATATTTCGATAATATACATGTAAACTGTACTCGTTTATGAATAAAATGTCTTGGAATTAAGTCGATCTGTGCTACAAAGAGAGACGTAATGAATGGCATTATACACACATGCATGCTTTAGTCAAAACAGCTCATTTTGCATGGTTACAAAACAATTACATAAAAAAAAAATCAGACTTGATCTGTGTTTGGTCACTTAGTTAAAATAATCTGTGTCTCAGGACAAGCCCTCTCCACAGTTAGAATGCCTCCCATAGACTCGTTATAGCAAAATATTGCAGGCTGAGAATTAAATCGCCCCGAAACGATTTTGAAGAATACAAAAGGATTTGCATTGAAAATAACTACCAAATTAATTAATTAAAACAATTAAACGTTTTCAGACGAAAATTCAACTCTTTTTTTCAACGCATTTCCCGCATGGTACATTAATATATTACAATTCATATAAATGAAAGTGATATTTAATTATTAATTAGTTATTATACTCAATGTGTCAGACCACAAGGGCTTGTTACATGCACGGCATCGTATTTTCTTTTCCCTTATTCCATGCCATACATACGCCCATGCCCATGTTATAATATTTCACATTTCGCTTTCCGTTCTGTAACAGCCGAAAAGTAGTAGAAATATTCAGAAAATTCTACCGTTTAACTATTTTGCCATTTTGTTAACGCAAAGTTAATTAATTGGTTTTTGCTAAACGTGGAACGGAAAAGGTAAATTTGTTGTATAGTTATTAACTTGAAAAAGATAATTATGCCCCCATAAACGAAGTTTCGGGGGTATATCCGTCCTTCTGTCTGTCTCTCTGTCTGTTTGTTCCCAAAAACTTGAACCTTGCCCATAACTTTTGATTTAGTGGAGCTATGACTTTAATATTTCACATGTATGTGACAAGACCTTTCTTTGGGTACCACCAAATTTGACCTTGACCTTCAAATTTTGACCCACTTTTACACTAAAATTCCAAAGGCGTTTCATTGGATACCAAGAACTTTGACCCTTTGACCTTGGAGTTCTAAGGTCTAAACTTTTACTTTGGCCCTAATTTTTAAACGGTAGATACTAGGAATTTCACATTTCATTTGAAACCGACAAAATTTTGACCTTGACCTTGAAGATTTTCGTACTCACGAAAAAACTTTAACCTTGGCCATAACTTTTGAACTTTAAGGGCCAGCACTTACATACTTCCCATATGTAATCTTTGAGACAAGGCCTTTTAGAAACTAACAGCCTTGACCTTTGACCATAATCCCGGAGTTTGTCCTACCTTTAAAAACGTTAACACTGGTCATTACTTTGAACAGGTGGTGCTAGGGTTTTATATTTCACATTTGTATTTCTTGTGAAAAGGCCTTACTTTAGGTACCAACATATTTGATCTCATTTAGAAAGCTTAACCTTCGAAATGTTGCCATACGGGGGGCATCAGTGTTTCACATAAACATCATGTTATATATTTACATTTCTAATGTCTTTGTTTAGGATAAAATTACAATTAGTAAAAATACTCAATTTCTACATCAATCTACTGGTTCATCAATAGACGCGGTTAAAAGAAATCACAGAAATCAGACCAAAACTGTACGAGGAGTAGCGTTTTAAATGAATTTCACAGAAAATTCTACTTTTAGTAACTATGGCAACAACACCGTTTATTGAACTCAAAAACCGATGCACTAAATTAAATATCTTAGTGTAGTCTACTTGTGTGTCAAGTTATATTGAAATCAGACGAAAACTGTAGGAGGTGTAGCATTTTGAAAAATTGTTTACAGACAGACGGACAGTTAAGCTCTTCTGATCTCTGACCAGTAGAGCTAAAAAATTAGACAGTTATTCCTTAAAAAAATCAAATAAAAAGTTCACTTTATTTGAAAATTCATACATGTATCTAACTAATAATTATTATAATAAAGTTAACTAATAATAATGATTTTCTCCCCCAGAACCATTATTTTTATATAAAGTTCAATGAAAATACCTACTAATTTAACTCAAGCCGAAATTATCTGCAGGTTGAAAAACAAGTCTAGCGCACAGAACACTGTATTTACGGCATCACTTTTTCTGTTCCTTTTTCTATGTCTTTAGGCTCTGCTTTGCCAGTATCCAGGAACCAACATGATTAAATTCTTGGAAAATCAAAGATTTGAAATGAACTTTGTATAAATTGTAATCATTATGATTTATGTTTTGTGAAATGATTAAATCTGGAATCTTTATTATTTTACTTTTCGTAGCGTATTTTTAGCAGCACTTTTACTTTTGATTACTAAGTAGTAAGTTTACGTGTGGGGTGTACACGTGTAAGTGTACAAAAACTTAACCTTCATTATGCACATTACACCACTTTTATTATGCAGTAATATTTTAAACTTCGGTTGCTAGACATATTCGCTATTCCAAGATGATTTGTATATTATGTGTTTAGCTTAAATGTTTGATAATACGTGTCCAGACTGGCGTTATCATAAATGATTGTGAGCAAGTGATAGCCAATTAGCTATTAGTTGCTGATTGGTATATATACGTAAATAAACGTGTTTATAAACCTCCCCTATAACTGGCAGGTAAAGAAAAGTTAACTTAAAGGGTAGATAATTATACCTAAATGTTTTTCAGACAAAACACGTACGTCATTCAGTAATTTTAACAGGTCTTCACATAAGAAACACTTCTCTTTACCTTCGTTCCAGGGTCTATCAAACATAAAACATTGTCTCTAACAGAAATGAATTCATGTACATGTATTGACCGTGCGAAGTGTGTTTAAATTTAGAGCAATCTTATGAGTGGAAACGGAAAACTCATTATCTCACCAGTCTCGATATAGGGGGTCATCTAAATATAATTAATACAAAGGAATTTCGACGCATATGATGGAAATTTAATTTAATATCTATTCTACGAGCTCAGAACACAATGTCTTGGGGTGAAATTTTTACTTTAAATCATTTTAATTATGCAAGAGTCTGATGTAAAAAGCAAGAGTCGGTATAAGACGCTAACTATAAATTCCTTTTTAAAAAAAAATGATATTCCCAAGTGAACAAAAAGATTTTAACAGTGACATTCAATTACATTTGATTTAAACGTTGAGCGTTTTCTTAGAATGGAAGAAAGTACAGATAACCGTTTAAACAGTAATTAATTCTTTTGATCCTAACGAATGAAATACTATACGGCCTCTTCGAAGTGCCTGCTGACAGATGCTAAGTCGAATCTCCCCGGCCTGGCCTGGCCTGTGAAGGAACCCTGGACTTCCGGTTCATCGACAGTCATTCATGCTAATGATACGTGCGAGCATGATGATGGGTGATTTAGTTTGTATTTTTGCATCTGAAAATCTTTTAAGAGAATCAAGGAAGATCAACGGAAATGCGTGCTTTCAGTCAGTTTAAGGAAGTCTATGCATCACTTCGTTGTAGAGCTGGGTTTTTTTTCATTTTAGAATATTGCTGCGATACCTATAATGAAGAAACTCTGGAAAACTTTGCTTTCTTAAACATGCACGTTTTGATTTCCTTTAACTGAAATATGCGGAGATAACGAATAGTATTCGAGATCAAAATTCATTAAACATAACAAAATGGATGCGGAGCCTACACGGACCTCCAGAACATCAGAGTTGGGATTAGGTGCCATGAAGGAGTGAACACCCCGCCATGTGTCATGATAGGGAAATAACGGAAAAAAATCTTGGACAACTTAGTTTGTAAGTAATAGCCTAACTATCAGAATGAAAAAAAGTCATTCAGAATTTGACTTAAAGACTTAAGTCCGACTTAAATTAAAAACAAGAGCCTCGAAGTATTAAAATCGGCCTATTCATCCAAATATACGAAATTTCCTGAAGAAATAGGTTGTAAAACAATTTACATTTAAGCAGCATCTTTTCTATTTTCCCTTTTTATAGTTTTTTAACTTCAGCATTGTTTTCCGAATGAAATGCGATATGCAAAACCAGGTGTTAATTGTTCATAGAAAAAGTTTCTTAAACGATGCAAGCTATTGATAAGCAAGTTGACTTTACAAGATGGTTAATAAACAAGTTCAATTAAATTTTCGCAACATTAAATTTTTGACAGAAAGACCTTTCTGCAAATATATCATTTAATCGAACACTGACCTAATATTGTCATAAAAATTGTTTAATCATAATTTTTTTTCCACATTGAATTTTTTTGACGGATATTTCCTTGAGTGTGCTTATTTTCGTCCGAGGCACCTGATCTCAATCCCGGAATTTTATACTCAGGTGTCTGTTTTTAATTCATTATACCCCGCTCCAAAGGAGAGAGGGTATACTTTTTCATCTTGTGTGTTTGTCTGCCCGTAACAAATTTTGGTCGCAGTTTTGTCAGCAACCACTCATTGCAGATGCTTGAAATTTAAGCACATTCTTTGAAGAGGAATGTCATATGGTGTTTTTTTTTAAATTCTATGTCAACTTCCTGTTTATCCATGCGCCTGTCCGTACCATTCATGACAAATTTTGTCGCAGTTTCCTCTGCAACAACTCATTGGAAATGCTTGACATTTTAGCACATTTTTGTTGAGGCATGCCGTATCATGGGCTTCATTTTTGTCAAAATCTGATGTTTATTTTGAATTTCAAATTATTGATGCCCGCATAGTGGTAAGAGCTTCTGCTCTAGAGTCGCGAAGTAAGGAGACAATCCTTACGTCGCGGGTTCGAGTCCCAGTGTGGGTCGTGGAGACCGGTCCTTCGGATGTGACCGTATAAACCGAGGTCCCGTGTCACAGAAGGTGCTGGCACAAAAAAGTTACCTCCCTGCTCAATGACCCCGAGTGCCGAGTACAGGAAAAAATTTGCAGCTCTCCAACAGCAAGTGGTGGCGTGTCCATATGAGGGAAAAATTCTCGAAAGGGACTTAAACAATATACAATCAATCAAACTTTCTTTGCTAAGAATGTAAAAAGTTATGATCTAAATTGATTATTTTTCAGATATTATTTACTTAATTATTATTCAGTATAGTTTATTTTACACTTAGCCTTTTTACGCCGGTCATGCGGATTACTTGACTCCGATTTGTGGACAAATAAAGTCGGCCCCTTCAAATCCGAGGCCCCATGTCATAGTTTGCTTTGACGATGAAGACCCCTCACTGCTCAATGGATTTGAGTGCTGATCGAAGTAAAGGTCTAAATTTTTAAGCCCGTATATGCTGACGTCTCTTTGTGAGTGAAAAATTATCGAATGGGACGTAAAACAACATACAATCAATCAATCAATCAATCAATCAATCAATCAATACTATTTTATTAAATCTGAACTACAGACATCATGTATACAAATAACAAGGCTATATGTTACGTACCTTAATGCTTTTTATACCTGCGATTTACCTTAGATTTAATTAAATATTGATGACTCTTAAATCTTAGGTCAATTGTATCAATGCTGAAAATTTGATTATCTCGAGCCTCGTAAAAAGGTATAAAATATGTTAGAAATTAAATAAGCATGTTACAAGAATAGCAACGATTTCGGTTTCAGTCATTTTTCTTTATATCTGGCATGCATCAGCGTTTCTTCCGATTTTTATCATACCACTGTGCATCAATGATCGAAATTTACATCAGCTCCTGACATTTCACTTTATCGAATATCATTTTTACAAAAGGTCATCAGAAAAAAATAAGCTTAAGTGATTTCTACAGAGGGACTGGTAAGAATAATGCATCCACTTTCAATATTAATGAAGATATCTTCTTTTTGATACGCCTTTAAAATATGTATCGTTTCTTTTAAACAGATTCTAAAGTGACATTTACCCGAACATCTGTACCATAACAAAGAATGCTGGGAAGTAGCAAAGTATACGTAGTTTACGTACAGTGGAAACGGCATAGTATCATTTTGAACTACAAGTTCTGTATGTATTCATAGATTTATTATCCTGGTATACACGAAACCCGTGAAAAAGGTTGGTCACGGTCCCATTAATAGAGCACATCATTAACTAAATGCATATGAAGGTCAAAAGGTTGCAGTGGCGTATTTCTTAAGCTTTCCTGTATCGATTTAGTGCCAACAGCTTTGTCTATATCACAAGGGATTAAAAGAATCATAACACGCATCTGTTGGCATTATTCATTTTTATATTTCTATTTAACGAGCCCAAGGTTAAGGAAGAAACGTTGGTCGACATTTATGAATGAAGGATATACAATGTACTAGTTAAACAAAATTGGTGATTATATACATTAATAAAATCCTTTGTTAGTAACTTTTGTTGTTAACTCTACTGGTCCGAGACCAGAAGAGCTTATGCGATAACATGTGTCCGTCCGTCTGTGTGCAGTCTAAACAATTTTTCAAAATGGAACTCCTCCTACAGTTTTGGTCTAATTTGAATATAACTTGGCACACATGTAGACTACACTAAGATTCATAATTCTGTGCATCGGTTTTTAATTTCGATGAACGGTGTTGCCGTGGTTACTAAAAATAGAAATTTCTGTGAAATCCTTTCAAAATGCTACTCCACTACATTTTCAGTTGGATAATAATATAATGTGGCATACAAGTAGACTTCACTGTAGGGAAGCGTATTAGGGCCGCAGCAGTATCTTTTTTAAATTTGTTTAAACTAAATATTAATTTCTTATAACTAATTATTAATTTGTTATAACAGATTACTAATTTGTTGTAACAAATTACTATTTTTGACAAAATTTGAAATGTAAACAGATCTACGAAAGCCAGATCAAATCAAAAATACTTTACTAATGTATTAAAAAATCGGTACAGAAGATCTGATCTGCATTATAAGCTCGAAGTTTTTAAGCAGTTCATGTGAATTTTTTTATCATATTTTGTCTAGCCTCCTCTTTCTGTCTTAAACGTTTCACAAATTTTTCATATGCAGATAGAGTAGATTCAAGCTTGTTTAACTCCGGGAAAGCATGGGAATCACAATAGGTGATAAAAAAAAGTGTTACTCCTCCGGAATATACATGTATATACGAGGGTTGTTCGAAAAGTTCGTAGACGATGTCAATCTTCGTTATATTACTCACTAGAAATTTAAAATAAGCACAATATGTTATGTAAAAATATTTATTTTGTTGATGTGTAAAGTTTCATTCCATTCGATTTAAGAGAAATCAATTTACTTCATTTTAAAATCAACATGTTTTGTACCCGCGAAGAACACTAAACGGGAATGTAACGTCAAAACATAGCGTCAAGAATTTCTAAAAAATACTCTCCCTATACATTTCACACAGTATAATCCAATGCCCACTCATTAAATACTTTTTCCAATACTTGACATTTATTTTTTAAGAATTGCCTTCGCTGTATAATTTCATTTGTAAGGGTTTTAATTTCTTATATTACTTAACTCTGCTTTCACAGGATATGCAACTCCGAAGAGCTTATGTCTTTCCTTGACGTTCCAACTTTTTAAAGATTTTGTTCAGATTTTTACCGTTAAACTGTAGCTTCACAGATTGTCCTCATACGATGCAGAGTCTCTGTCACTCAAATACTGCCTGTACTATTTGTACAAACATGCACAATTCGCTTGTGACATATTTTCGTGATTCCTCCAACACTTTTAGAGTTTATTCATTTTTTTTCTGAGTTAAACACAAAATTGCTCTGCTGCTCCGTGACGTTCTAAAACGTCATCGTTTTTGTCGTTTTCAATCAGGACTACCTATCTTCTCAAGTTGATTTCTTTTCAACTAAACAAAATATAAAGCCATAATTTGGTATACTAATCGATGTAACAATTCTTAATTTGAATTTCTGGGCTGTATTTGTTTTTGCTCAATTTTACAGAGAATATGACTGCAGACATTATATAGTGTATTATCTTTAACTTATTAAATTTTGACCTGCTCCGCAGTCCGATTTTTGCATTTTTAAAATCTTGAGTAGTTTTGAATAAATCGTAATATTTTGGAAAAATTTCATACAAATCATATGGATTTATTGTAAAAATATTTCTACCATATTCGGATAACATGTGACGTCAAATAAAAAAGATATATGACAGTTGTCCACGAACTTCTCGAACAACCCTCGTATAGAGGGAAAAGTATTAAAATCTGCTGAAGAAACTCAAAGGTATGAAAATTCAAATTAATTTGGAAATACTATGCACCCACCAGAAGTGTTAATTTAAGTTTTTTTTTCCTGATTTAGTTTGATTAATCAGCTGCATGATGAGAGCGGCAATGATCAAGAAACTAACGGTATAACCCGTAAGTCCTTTCTTTCTTTAGCGCGTTTGCGATTTCTATATTACACTTTTTCCCCTAAGAATTTCCAAAACGCTGTAAAACCAAACTCGTATTACAGTTCAATGACCGTATTCAAATTTAAGACTAGATTTAACCAGGAGTCTCTATCGAGACTGTAGCTCTATTGGTTTGTACTTATAACAAAGAAGAGAAAAGTAGCAGTTGGGACTTCAAACTTTACAACAGCAAAAACAGAATATTACAAATAATGATCCTTGATCGAGTCTCTTTTTGTGGCAAAAGTGCAAGAAAACTACAACTGTAAGAAACAATTTTAAATAAAATTTAACAGAAATTTCTATTATAGTCACCAAGGCAACATCATCAAAATAAAAAAAAAAATAAATAAATAAAAAAACAAAACAAAAACAAACAAAAAAACAATAGTGTATCTCAAAGATACGGAAGCGTATTAGGGCCGCAGCGGTATCTTTTATTAATTTGTTTTAACAAATTATCAATTTGTTATAACAAATTATTAATTTGTTTTAACAGATAACTAATTTGTTATAACAAATTATCCCAATGCACATGGATGAGACCTTTAAACCGATATCCATGCAGTAGTAGGTGCTGACACGAGAAGGATTCCATCCTGACATGAGATTGCAGCTCTACACCTGTAAATGGTGGCGTCTACGTAAGTGAAATTTTCTCGAGATCGACTTTTAACAACATACAATGAAATATGTGGAGAAATCGAACAGTATTAAAGCTTTAAAGTCCAAACAATACGAAATTGGAGCAGAGCACACACAGACCTCCAAAATATCAGAGGTGGGATCAGGTCCCACGGAGGAGTGCGCATCCCATGACGACTGGTCACATCCGCCGTATGCTTATGACATAAATGGAAAATTCGACGACTTTTCAATGTGTACATGTATATAATGGCCTTGCAATAAGTATGAAAAACGGTAGTCAGTATATGACTTAATGATAAACTGAATTTGCTAACAAGGTCATTGTATTGAGCATAGAACTTATGATTGGGACTGCTGATATTCTTGTTTCAGCAACTTGTTTGTCAATAATTTACCTCGTTTTAGAAATTGTTCATAGGTAGAGCATGTTCTCGCGTATCCAATTAATGGAGATACAAACCCTGTATGTAGGTAATGAATGTATATTGCTGAATCAGTAAGAGAAGTTGACGATTAAAAGGTTAGTTATCATATAGCCTAAGGAAGACCTCTATATTTTCTTTTGTCAAAGGTCATAGATCAAAATTTCAGTAATTCAGTCTGTTGTATAAAGGATATGAAGATAACGAACAATATTCAATATCAAAGTCTATAAAACATTCTATACTCCTTTTCCTTTCCACACGATATTTCGAGAAGCCTTTGATTAACTGATTGTTAAATTAAGGTCCATCTCGAGAATGTTTTACTGATATGGACACATCTTAGCGATGGAGAGCTGCAAATGTTGACCTATACTCGGCACTTGAGGCCATTGAGCAGTGAGGGGTCTTTTTCGTACCAGCATTTACTGCGACACGGGACATCGGCTTCTACGGTCTCATCCGAAGGACCGGTCTCCCACATTGGGATTCGAACCCGCGACGTTAGGATCCAACTTCATACCTTGTAACTCTAGAGAAGACAATTCTAACCACTCCGCCAATGGTTCAATCAGGGGACGAGAAGCCTTTGAGCTCTTCCAGCAACATTTTATACCTAAGGTTTAAGGAAAACACCTATTTAATTTTCATTAAATTCACATATTTTAACCAGAAGTCTCTGTCGAGACTGAAGCTCTACTGGTTTGTACTTATGGCAAAGGAAGAGGAAAGTACTTAAGCAGTTGGGAATTGAAAATTTACACTAGTGAAAAGGAGAATAATGATCCTTGAATAAGTCTCTTTATGTTCTTAGTTTAGTCTTCTTGCATGCCACATTATATTATAATCAGACTAAAACTGTATTTGAAGTAGCATTTTGAGAGTAACAGAAATTGATATCTTTATTAACCAAGGTAATAATGTTCATTGAAGTCAAAAACCGATACATAGAATTATGTATTTTAGTGTAGTCTACTTGTGTGCCAAGTTATATTGAAAGCAGACCAAAACTGTAGGAGGACTAGCATTTTGAAAGAATTTTACAAAAATTTTATTTTTAGTAACAACGCCACCACCGTTCATCGAAATCAAAAACCCATATACAGAATTATGTATCTTAGTGTAATCTACTTATATACCAAGTTATATTGAAATCAGATCAAAACTGTAGGAGGAGTAGCATTTTGAATGAATTTTACAGAAATTTCTATTTATAGTAACAACGCCAATACCGTTCGTCGAAATCAAAAACCCATACACAGAATTATGTATCTTAGTGTAGTCTACTTGTGTGCCAAGTTATATTGAAATCAGACCAAAACTGTAGGAGGAGTAGCATTTTGAAAGAATTTTACAGAAATTTCTATTTTTAGTAACAACGCCAACACCGTTCGTCGAAATCAAAAACCGATATATAAAATTATGTATCTTAGTGTAGTCTACTTATATGCCAAGTTATATTGAAATCATATCAAAACTGTAGGAGGAGTAGCATTTTGAATGAATTTTATAGAAATTTCTATTTTTAGTAACAACGCCAACACCGTTCGTCGAAATCAAAAACCCATACATAGAATTATGTATCTTAGTGTAGTCTACTTGTGTGCCAAGTTATAATCAGATCAAAACTGTAGGAGGAGTAGCATTTCGAAAGAATTTCAAAGAAATTTCTATTTGTAGTAACAACGCCAACACCGTTCGTCGAAATCAAAAACCCATACACAGAATAATGTAGCTAAGTGTAGACTACATGTATGATAAGTAATATTTAAATCAGACCAAAACTGTAGGAAGAGTAGCATTTTGAAAGAATTTTACAGAAATTTCTATTTTTAGTAACAACGCCAACACCGTTCGTCGAAATCAAAAACCGATACACAGAATTATGTATCTTAGTGTAGTCTACTTATATGCCAAGTTATATTGAAATCAGATCAAAACTGTAGGAGGAACACAGCATTTTCTGAAAAATTGTTTCAATTCACATAAGCTCTTCTGGTCTTTTAAAAAATATGTTACAATTGCAACACCGTTCAACGTAATTAAAAAATAATACATGGAATTGTGTACCTTAAAGTTTTCCACTTGTGTGCCAAATTATATTGAAATCTGACTAAAACTGTAGGATTAACATTTTGAAAAATTGTTCACTGGCAGAAAGACGGACGGACAGGTTACTCTGGCCGGATCAGCTAAAAAGGAAAACAATTTTTAAAAAAATCCATAACCTCTTACTATTACATTAAATTTATTTTCTAGCAAAATAATTGAGTTAAATCTTCAGTTATTATCTATGAGGAAAGTATCAGTTTGAAAGATACATTGCAATGTTTAACGCGTCGCTGTATACTTTGCGGAGGCCTCGGCTTGAATTTTATTAGTTTAATAATTAATTGATCTGTAATTCATAAAGATTGCTCACAGTTTTTTTTTCAAGAAGACGGATTATGGTGTTGAGAGAAAACAGACTTGAGAAATAAGCCTCCCTAAGCACCTCAAATTAAAAACGGATCATTTCAGAAAACACGCAGCTCCTGCAAATGCCCGACATTTGCGCGATGTTTGGGGTAGCGTTCTAGAGATACTTATCTGCAATGCTAATTTCTAATTATTGGCACTTTTGAAGTTTAATGTTTATGTGTTTAATGTTTAACTGATATACTTAACAACTTAGACGAATGGCCATGAAGAACTTCCAGCATAATTTACAAACATAACATGTGTGAATACACGATTTCAGCTTGAGTTAATAAAGCATTTTTGTCACGTTTTTAAATTGATGGCAGAAAATCATTTGCATGTCAGCAATTATAAAACGTATATATTTTAGACTAACCTCTGAACTTCACAATCCACTTATCATTTTTGAATGCTACAACAAGCTTTTACAATTCCCACCGTGTTTACTCTGATAACATAAACGCTTATTCGTTATCAACATTGTTTTTAGCAGAACGTATTGTGAAATTTGCGTGCACATTCAGAAATCCGGGCATCATCAATCTAAATCTTTAGATTCCAAAAACGATAATATACAGAAATTGACTAGGTTTGAGAATAACATATGATTTGTTGGACTGAGGGTGAAAATGTTGTCCGAGGCCTGTGACTGAGAAGGTTCTGATCGATTTGCATGAATTAAGGTATCCGACCCATATTAGGACATAATTTTCCAACATTAAATATCTATCCTGTATTAAATACTCTGAAACTAATTCAAAGCAGTTTAGAGTAGAAAAGGATTTACCAGGAGAAATTTTCAAAAATATAATTAACCGAGAAGTTATTAATTAATGAAGAATGCATTGAGGTCTATGGGAACAAACAAATTTTTGAAAATAAAAATTTAATTACTATGCATATCAAAAAATCCTATGATGGAAAGATGTATATGATTATTAAGAATAAAAAAACGTTTTAAAAATAATTTTTCACCAGATTGATTTTTTTAGAAATGAATTTTATTGATTAAAAGCAAAGGGGGATAACTCTTCAAGAACGGGTCAAGGTAAAATATGGGGACACATTCCATTCTTACATATTGATACTAAAAGATGAAGAATATGTCTACATATATCATTCAATATATATCTGTTATGCATTCAGATTCATTGAATCCGATGCTTTTACGGATCGGATACCTTAAAATCACCAACTTGATCAAATAAAGACAAGTTTTCTTCCTCATTTGTTTACAAGCAGCTTCTTTCCCCCTCCCCCTCTCTCTCTATTTTCCCTTTCTATATCTGCATTGTATGCTTTTATGAAGTAATTGCTGATTTGTTATTGCACGTTTGAACATGCATTTGTGAGAATCTATTTTTATATCAACTTCAGAGTAATTTTTTATACAATCAATGTTTTTTAACAAACTTATTTTGCAAATGGCCAATAACAAGCAATCGGCAATCCTCGACTGACTCCGCTACGGTACATTAGTGTGCGAGATACGAGCAATCCGAGGAACTCTGAACAAATAACAAGCTAATTTAAGGTACATGTATCCAATCCATAATGGCCTCAGATTCAATGAATTTGAATGCATAACAGATATATATTACCTAAAAACTCACTATATGTACTAAATGTAGACTTATGCCCCCCTCCCCACCTCAAACTGGAATTTTTCCAAGTCAAACGGGCATAAATCTGTCAAAAAATGGTGCGATCGTACCCAAAACAGAACTTGACCTAGATATTCATCTTTTAATTTTGTATGTTAAATTTTATTTCATTATGTGCAACCTTTGTGAAGATAATAAACGGAAACTGCAAATAATTAGAATTTTTGTAAGTCTAAGGGCATAACTCTGTTAAAAATGGCGCGATCCTACTCTAAAGAGAACTTGACCTAGATATTTATCTGATAAATCTGTAAATCAAATTGCATGTCAGTATGCGCAATGGCTGTGAAGAAAATGAATGGAAACTAAGTGGACCGACCGACCGACAGCAGCAAAGCAATTTGAAGGTGGGCATTAAAAAATTACACAAGACAAATTATTACTCATTGAAAAAATCGCACAAGACAATAGAGTGAAAATTTGGTCATCCTAAATTACTGACACACTCTCAGCGTAAAAGAGACCGACAGACAAACTGGCAATTACTAAGATAATAAACACCCTGTGGCTTTAATCATTGTACAGCTCATTGATTAATAGAAGGACAAGACTTGATTGCTAAAAACAATGAACGACTTTGTTCCTTTTTTATATGAAAGTAAAAGTCATAACTGCAAAAGATAAAAGATATTATATAATGTTCGCAAGTAAAATACGGGTACTGTCTTCAGTATAATAAAAGCAAAAAAAAACAAAAAAAACTACCGAACAGCGTTCTATCTCAATCAATCTACGAACAATAATATTAATCTGTTTACAGGGTATAAAAATGGATCCTTGACATTCCACACACGCCGTGAGCTCTAGCTACATGTATGTATGAGTCGACAAGCTCCGCTTTTCTGCAACGATTCCGAAACCGTAAATGAACAAGGTGTATTGAAAACCTGTTTCTGATCTATCGCCTCTTCAAGATTAATTTAAGGTGAGGGACTGCACTTTGGAATTCATCATGACAGTATACAAATTAAGATGTTGTTCATTGAGTGTATGTGCTTGATTCGATACAGATGAAAAAATTCCTTGTTTATTCCGGTCCCGTTAAATTTAAGAAGTAAGGTAAATTTAACATGAATGTATGCAGACAACGAACAGCATTTGCGATCAAAAGTCTATCAAACAATACAAAATTGGAGCAGATCAAACACGGACCACCGAAAAAAAATCAGAGGTGGGATCACGTACCATGGATGAGTGAGCATCCCTGCCAACCGGTCACACCCACTGTTCGCTCCTTGTCATGTTCGTGCTTTATGGTAAATTTGCTCTCGTGGCAACCATTTTTAAAGCCCGATTGATGTCATAAAACAAGTTGCTGTCCTTTAAAAAAGGACTACAATACGTGGACCATAATATGCATGTGTTTCTAACCGAAATGTAATTTTAGAAAATTTCTAGGTATAGCGAATATTCATGAAGGTTTGTTCACATCTTCAATTATGATCAAACATGCCTACATGCATGTCTTGTGTGATTTACACCTAATAACTCACACTACACTTAAAAACATTCCTTTAATTTACATTTTATACATGTATGTCTAAAAGCACCTAAAA
Source organism: Saccostrea cuccullata (assembly GCF_032062105.1). Taxonomy (NCBI): domain Eukaryota; kingdom Metazoa; phylum Mollusca; class Bivalvia; order Ostreida; family Ostreidae; genus Saccostrea; species Saccostrea cuccullata. The sequence continues at coordinate 33,839 of NW_026923164.1, forward strand.
TATACTCAATGTTTGAATTTCTCGCTGCACTGTATCTTTATACCCCCCTCTTGAAAAGCGGGAGGGTATATAGTAATCGGTAAGTCCGTCCGTCCCTCCGTCTGTCTGTTACGCTTTGGGGTACCCATCTCTTATCCGCAACTCCTCTCATACCACTGAATGAAATTTGATGAGACTTTCACAGAATCTTTATTACATACATGTAATGCCATTGTGCACCTCTTATTTTACTTTTTGATCAGACACATATTTTGGGTTTCCCGGCCACTGCAAAGCATGGACACTGCCATTATATTCATATGGGAGGCGCGGGATATCATTTAGTGAGCTCATTGCTCACAGTACCTCTAGTTTTATTTTTACGAACGTCTCTATAGCCTTATTGTGACGTTGCGTTAGCGCACGTTTCTCCGCGTATATTTCTACGCGTGAGTATACACGAAAATGGTATTCAAATCAATTTCACAGTTGGCATACTAGAAAAACACAGTTAAAATAAATATAAGGTAAATTTTTGCAAAAATATATTTTAACAAGTGTTTTTTTCCCTCGAAATATTTTTTTTTCCTTGAAAATATTGGCAATTACATAAAATTACTTAAGTTTCGTGGAAATGAATTCTTCGTGTGTATGTGTGTGTTTTATGCCCCCTTCGAAGAAGGAAGGGCATATTGCTTTGCTGCTGTCTGTCGGTCGATCCGTCTGTCGTCGACTTAGTTTTCGTTCATTTTCTTCTCAACCGTTGCACATACAGAAATGGAATTTGGTATACAGATTCATCATATGAATGTCTAGGTCAAATTCTGTTTTGGGTACGATCGCGCCCTTTTTGACAGATAAACTCCCCTTGGACTTAAACAAATTCCAATTATTTGCAGTTTCCGTTCATTTTCTTTGCAGTGGTTGCACATACGGTAATGAAATTTGGTATTCAGATTTATTAGATAAATATCTAGGTCAAGTTCTATTTTGGGTACGATCGCACTACTTTTGACAGAGTTATGCCCCCTTAGACTTAAATTTTTTTCCAATTATTTGCAGTTTCCGTTAATTTTCGTCGCAGAGGTTGCACATACTGAAATGAAATTTAATACATAAATGAATATCTAAGTCAAGTTCTGTCTTGGTACGATCGCGCCATTTTTGACCGATTTATGCCTGTTTGACTTGGAAAAATTCCAATTTTGGGGAGGGGGGCATAAGAATACAAGAGCAGAAGCCATTATTATTGTTTATTAATAAATAAGAAGATGCTTGATATCGGTCATCGATATTGCATAAAAAGTCGAGTCGATATATTGACGGGTGTTGACATGTCGGCCAAACCAAACGATATTTTGCTTGTTATGTTAAAGTTTCCAAATAGACTCTGCTCATAGGAATGCAAGGATCAGACTGGCAAACATAAAATTATTAAAATTTGTGCCCACTGAAATTCCATTTTTTGGAAGTTCTCTAAGATTAATTATGTCAATAAGAGACTATATCATCCTTTTAATATCAACCTCAGAGATTCAACCTCAAGATACGAAAACTATGAAGTTAATTTTTATTTAAACGGTTGTCTATGCTATCAAAATTAACCTTTTTTTAAATATATCGCATGGAGTTGTGTAGAATGTAGAAAATGTACTTTTGGAGTTACTGTCCTTAAAAAGTTTGACAATTAAAAGTACTAGTTTTCAAAATATCTTTGGAGTTTTTGACAATCCACATATAATTTACATGGCTAAAACAAGCTGAAGTACAGTTTGTCTTAAGGTCTTAAGTGTCGCCTTCAGGATAAAAAGCATTTACTGGTTGTCTATGCTTTCAAAAACCAATTCTTTTTTCACATAACGAATGGAGTTGTGTAGAATTTTGAAAACATACTTTTGGAGTTACTATCCTTTAAAAGTCTTACGATTAAAAATTTTCAAATTTTGTGTAGATTTGAGAATCCACATATAAAACATATGGAGATAACGGAACAATATTCAAGATGAAACTCCATAAACAAGAGGCCCATGGGCCTTATAGGTCACCTACGTATTATGCAACAACTTTCCAACAATTGAATTTGATTCATTTTTTAAACCAGAGGCCATGAAATTCACAATTTCGAAAGAGGCACCATTGCTTATCATAATTATACACTGGATCAGCATGCTTACTTTGGTTACTTAATACCCAGAGGTAGACCAGAGTAACAAAGAGAAAATGCATTTCCACTTTATCAGTTACCCCATCCCACAAAAACCACTGACCCTGGGGCAACATTTTTCAAAATTTTAGAAATCTTATAAATTTTATTTCATCATGTTGTTGATTAATACCAAAGTGCAGATTTCAAAGCATCAAATTATTTTCAGACTATGTAACCCCAAGTACCTCTGTCCAAGGGGTCAGGAAATTAACCATTTTTAGAAGAAGCAGTTTTCTTTGTCATAAATATACACTAAGATCACTGGCATAATACCCAGGAACAAAGTAAAATATTTTTAAAGAATTCATGCATTTTCACTATATAAACATTAAATCTCAAAGAGGCATCTTTCCTCCTCATAACTATGTACATAGTTCATTGGTTAAATACCCAGGTGCAGAAAAGAAGATTTTTAAAGAATTTATGCGTTTTCACTATATAATCTATATAGCCCTGCCCTAGCAGTAGAACCCGACCCTGGGGCCATGAAATTCTCAATTTTGAAAGAAGCAGTCATTTTCAACTCAACTATGCACTTGGTTAGTTTATTCAATGCCCAGGAGCAAAAAAAAAGAAGAATTTCAAAGAAATAATGCATTTTCACTATATAACCTATTAAGCCCCACCTTAGCACTAGAGCCACTGACCCTGGGGCCATGAATTTCATAATTTTGGTAGAGGACTCAATGCTAATTACAATCATACTAACAGTTTGACCGCTTGACGTCCAGGAGTAAAGAAGTAGATTTTCAAAGATTGCACTAATTTTAGTGGTTTTTGCCCCACCCCCAGGCCCCAGGGGGACAGGGACCATGAAATTCAAAATTTTTGTTCTTCTTCACCCATAGATGCTATATGCCAAATTTGGTTGAAATTGGTTCAGTGGTTTCAGAGAAGCTGAAAATGTTCAAATGCTTACACACGACGAATGACGGACGAAAACGGATAGCAATAGGTCACCTGAGTTTACTCAAAATAAAAATAGGAGAAGAGCAAACAGGGACCTCAAAAACATCATAGGTGGGATCAGGTGCCATGGAGGAGTGAGCATCCCCTGCCAAAGTGTCACACCAGCCTTGTGCTTCTTGTCATGATTTGGAAATAACGGAAAAATCCGTCGTCAATTCAGTGTATAATTAAGGGACTAACATTCGTTATGAAAAACGTCAGTCAGTGTTTGACTCAATGACATATTGTATCTGCTGAAAAAATCATTGTATCGACCATAGAACTTACAAAATGATGGTTTAAACGAGACTGTTGATATTTTTGTTTCATCAGCTTGTTTGTCAATAATTTACCTCGTTTCAGAAATTGTTCATACGCTCTTGCGTATCGAATCAACTGAGATATGAAAACTATGCAGGCGAATGTATATTGCTGCATAAGTAAGGGAAGTTGACGATAGAAAAGTTAAAGTCATCACGTTTATCATAAGAGCTTTGTTGTAAGATAACTATTAACTAGGGCTGGGCAATAATATCGATATTTCAATATATTGCAATACAGTGACAAAAGATATCGTATTGCAATACGATTTTGTAATATCGATATATTGGCAATATGCTTAGATTAAGGAATTTTGTCATTAAAATGATTAAATATAAAAAAGGACTTGTGATAGTTTGTTATTAAGCCAAACAGTAAGACAGAAGTTGTTTTGTGGGAACATTTAAGAGCATAACTTAAATGAAATCAACAAGATTTTTTTCTGTGTTGGTTACTTATCATTGTTATGTAATTCTGCATGTAAATTAAAGTAAATATAGTGAGAACATGCCATTTTTATTACATTGAAAATATTGCAATACATATCGCAATACAGTTAAAAATATCGCAATATATCGCAATACGAAATCTCGGGCCAATACCCAGCCCTACTATTAACGTTTTTTTTAAGTAAAATATCCAAATATAAAACAGATGTGTCAGACTGTGGTATCTTTTATCTCAAGCCCACCAGGATATATTGTATCGAAATAAGAATCGAAATAACCATTGTTAATTGACAATACGTCGTCGATATATCTAAATGTCGAGTTGAAGGTCACAGTTAAGTGTTTTCTTCTTCTCACGCATAAGTTTTTGCACAAATTTTGCTTTTATATGAATATAGGTCTGCCAATAACGGGGCGCAATTGGTACTCACGGGAATTTCTATAGATTGTGGAAGACCTGGTCTCCAAAAACATCATATTGATTGTCAATCAGAAACTCGGGCATCTTTTTGATGTCAACTTCAGAGTACTTGTGTGTATAATCAGAATGTTTTAACAAAATCTTTGCAAATGACCAATGACAAGGTAAGGAAATTAACGAGTTCCTTTTTTATTGAAAAATGGTTGTCAATGATATCAAAAGCCTGGATTTTTAATTCATCGCGGGGAAAGGTTGTGTATAAAGTTGAAAAGTCGTAAGTTTTTAAGCTGTTGATCTTGGTAAAATCTTGTGATTTCAAATTGTCCAAAAAATCCTTGGAATTTTTAAGTATCCATATTTGATTTACACTTTTCTTGAATATTGTTGCACAGTACTAGTATTCTTGAAGTTTCTCCTTCACTGCTGTTAATATCTTAGTGAGGATTTACATGTCTAAAACATGCCGAAGTACAGTACGTCTTTAGTTTCTCCCTAAGGTACACTGTACCTTAGGACTTAATCTTTAACCTTTAAATATCAATTATTTTTAAATTACTCTAATAATATTTCAAATCATTTTAGAATAGAATTGGATTTACCAGGATAAATTTTCAAAATTTTATTACCTAAGAAGTAAAATTATTAATTTTTGAAGTTTGATTTAAAGTCTATGGAAAGAAGTAAAATTTTGATAAAAAAATCAAATACTAAAAATTTCAATAAATGCTGTGGTGAGCATTTGTATTTGTTCACTAGGAATAGAAGAAAAGATGAAAAAATTATTTCTCACCAAAAGATTATTTTTAATTCATTTTATTGAAGTAAAACAGGGGGATTTCTCTTCAAGGAAAGGACAATATCATAAATTAGGGCACATTTCGCTCTTACACATTCCGATACCAAAACATGGAAATTATGTCTACGTATACTGAGCATTCAGCCAATATATATTAAGGATAAAAGAGCATTTACTGGACCCAGCATTGTATTATCTAGTTGAGGTATCTAAAGATTATTTTACTTGCTTTTAGCTTCCTCGAAAATTTTAAGGGAACCGATGAAGTTAGTGCCAATCCCCTAAGGTCTTGCGCAAGGAAATGGCCAATCAAAATCAACTTAATTGAATATAGTTATATATAATATATAGAGACATTTTTCATTTTCAGCAACTTTCAAATTAGACCGAAAACTTTTTTCACTAGTATTAGGCATGTGTACCAGCATGAGTAAAACGGTACAGTAAAACTCGTTTAGTACGAACACGGATATTGCGAATTTACGGATATAGCGAAGTTATTTTTGATCCCCAACTATATGAATTTCTTATACGGATATAACGAATTACGGATATAGCGTAGTGATTTCATAGGTCCCTGTGACTTCGTTATAACCGAGTATTCCTTTTTCTTTAACTATTTCTCTTCATACCAGCTGTTTAATCTTTGTACTATATTCTTTTATCATTTCACTTGATGCTAATTCTTTCCTCGTTCAAGTCAAACACTGCTGGTACCCCAAGTTAGATTTCCTATCTTCTATACCAGCACTGGGGTAAAAAAAAAACCCTTCGCATTTGTTTCATTTTACTGCTTGAACCAAGTCAACACTGTACATCTCACATTGCCCCTCCCCCCTTTAGTTTTGTATTTAAGTCACTTTCATAAATTAACTGTGCAATAAAGATCAAAAATGCATCTTTGGTAGCTATTTTTCTTGACGCGGCAGAAGGATAGAGAAGTCAATTTTGTCGCTCCGAAGTCTCATCATACAATATCTGAATATAAAGAAAGAACTTCCATCGACTGCCAGCATAAAAAGTGGAGCGGAATCTTTATCGCCCAATTAAACGAAAACATGGTAATATATAAAATGCTTGTTTACATACACAGCTGAAAAGGTTATCATGAACACGGGATTTGCTTAACTGAGATTAAAATCGATTGGTAATATATTATTTGACAAATTTCAAAATACTTGTGGATGTAACTACGATAACCTATATAAGTTCACGTAAAACTATAATTATATTATATGTATATACTTTCCCCAAATGCTGGGGACTTTAAAATGAAAGATGCGTGTTTCTCTGGATATGCAAAATGCGTTTGAACAATTTTGAGACCTCTCTCCGCACTGTGTCATGAATGCCAAGTCAGCTCGGTAAAGGTCTTGATTTGACTTGTTTCGGTTGACGTCTCATTTGATGGAAAAGTCTTACAAGGGCAGACTTTGTATGTATATTGTTTAATGTCCCTCTCTCGAGTTTTTCGCTCATATGGAGACACCACCATTTACTGCGACACGGGACCTTGGTTTACACGGTCTCATCCGAAGGATCGGTCTCAACATCCCATATTAGGATTCGAACCTGCGACGTAATGATCAGATCTTTACTTCGCGACTCTAGAGCAGTCGCTTTAACCACTGCTCCACATAGGCGACAGGGCACACGTTAAGATTTAAATATACTATAATATCCTAATGCTTGTATAAATTGCAGCAAAATATTGAAATTTCAAACATCACCAAGACAGCTTTAAAAATACATGAACAAAAAGTATAATAAAATACCCATTAAGGTCAAGATCTAGTAAATAACTTGAGACTACTTTTTTGGTGCTAGATCCACTATGACGTCATAATCAATTTCAACTTTCATTTTCCCGTACTTTACGGCTTTAGCAGAATTATATAGTAAATATGGTATTTTTATGACATTCAATTTGAAATCATATGAAAAGTAAAGCGGATACCTATATTAAATTTGATATTGATTTAAAGAAGAGGCCATGAAGAAACTAATTACTGTTTTCTGAGAGACTGTAGGTAATCTGGATACATCATGACTGGTTTTCTTAATTTTTCATTGAGAATGACAGTTTAATATACAGTTTTTCATCTTGTTTACCTACAAATTATGTCCCGAAACACCTTATTTGACCAAGCTAAAATTGTAAAGCACCAATAATGGAATTTATTTCTCAACTTTGATAAATCTGTAGGCACCTATCATTTGCTAGATCATGACCTTAAAATATAACCATTTGAATTACTGAAGTTTATACCGGTAGCTAGTATGTAAAGATGAATTGGTACATTTTTTCTTAATAATACTAGTATATAGCATGTAATTATTCATTATATTAAATGTAAGGCTAATTTCAAATTATGTGTTTGCCCTTTCGCAACTTTGGATGAAAGAAATAGCTCCGTTTTCTCAGAAGACATGGAAAGAGTTCACGCTCGATCTACAGTTAAATGCATTTTCGCACATCTGCAAATAGCATTGATTGGAAGTGTCAGTTCGCTTTACTTAAGGTGAACAACAAATAGTAAAAACAAATTGTCTATCGAATGAAGACGCCCTTGTTACCATTTCCAATCAGCTGATGTTAGTAAACAAGCCATAAATAAAGGTTTTAGGATTACAAGTAAGATTTATAGCATTTTGAATAATAAAAAATATTTTTTTTTTTGCATGAATATGCATATTTTGCATAAAATTTGCACCGAAATTAATCATTTTAGAAGATGCACCTTCCTTAATCGTAATAATGTACTTAGATCATTGGCATAATACCCAGGAGCAAAGAAAAAGATTTTTAAAAAATTCATGCATTTTCACAATGTAATCATTACAGCCCTCAACCCCCACCCTTACACCAGAACCAATGACCTTGGGGCCCTGAAATTCACAAATTGGGAAGAAGCATCCTTCCTCATCATAACTATGTACATAGTTCATTGGTTTAATACCTAGGAGCAGAGGAGATTTTCAAAGAATTTATGCATTTTTACTATATAATCCATAGAGCCCCGCCCCAACACCAGAACCCCTAACCCCGGGGCCATGAAATTCACAATTTTGAAAGAGGCAGCATTATTAAACTATATACTTGGTTAGTTTATTTAAAACCCAGGAACGGAAGAGAGGATTTTCAAAGAATTTATGCATTTTTACTATATAATCGATATAGCCCCGCCCTTCCATTAGAACCCCTGACCATGGGGCCATGAATTTCATAATTTTGGTAGAGGACTCAATACTGATTACAATCATGCCAACAGTTTGACTGCTTGATGTCCATGAGTAAAGAGGAAGATTTTTAAAGATTGCATTAATTTTAGTGGTTTTGGCCCCGCCCCTCAGGCCCCGGGGGGGGAGGGACCATGAAATTTACAATTTTTGTTCCCCTTCACCCATAGATGCTTTCTGCCAAAATTGGTCGAGCAGTTACTGTAGTAGAGAAGAAGCAGAAAATGTTCAAAAGTTTACGACCGATTGACGACGTACGACGACGGACGAAAGCAGAAAGCAATAGGTCACCTGAGTAACTCAAGTGACCTAAAAACAAAATCCTCTTAACAACCTTATTTTAATAAGCCTGTGTGTTTTTGCAAATATATAGGTAATGAATCCGTTATTAAACATTTTAAAGTCTAGTATCAGAACTGATGCCAACAGGAAAATCAGGCTAGGAAAAAGTTCTAAGCAATCTAATGATGAGCGTGAAACAATCAAAAGCAAATCTCATGACTTGGTTCAACAAAAGAAACTTATTGTATGACCAAGCTATGTTCATTCGTGCAAAAACAGATACGTAACAAAATTTAATTTTCGTAAGTTTCTGGTTAAATTATGTTCCCGTAGTTCGTCAAAAATAACTAAAGACAGTTTAATTAAAAAGTATTTTTGCATATGAGATATGTTTTAATGGCCCGTAATTCGGGGGTTTATAGATTTTCCTTCCCCGTCCGTATGTCTTTCCGTTTGTCGAAAAACTTGAACCTTGCCCATAACTTAGGAAAGGGTGGGGTTATGGCTTTCATGTTTCAAAGGTGTACTCCTTGTGAACTTTCTTTGGATACCACCATATTTGACCCCTTGATCTTGGAGTTTCCCCCCACTTTAATACAAAGAAAACATCAAATTTTAACCTTGGCCATAACTTTTGTACAGTTGGTGCCAGGGTTTTCGTACTTCACATATTGCAACAAGACCTTTTCAAGGGATATATTTCCGACATTGACGTTAGAGTTTGACCCACTTTTAAAAAACTTGAACCTTCGCCATAACTTTTGAACTTTAGTACTTAAGCTGTCATATTTCTTAGGTAAGTCCTCAAACTGGATACCAACAATTTTGACCCTGACCTTGGATTTGACTTGCATTTGAGAAACGTCAATCTTAATTCGCCAGAAGCTACGGGGACATACGTATGTAAGTGTTTCACAAACACATCTTTTTTCGTTATAGCCAAGATCTTTCTAATAGATACCTTACATTTTTAATGCTTACAAAATTTATAACAGTATAAACCAATCTAATATTAAGTATAAATATTCATTTAATTTATGATGTATTTCTCTGTTTAGAAAAATCCAGCCATTAACGATTACATTCTTGATATATCTTTATTTTGTATTATAAAAAAGACATTTGACGGTATTGTGCAGCGTTCATTACTAAGAAGCATATTCCAACCGTCCAAAGCTATGCTCGTAGCTTCCTTACACCATGGCGGATTTCCAATCGAAGCAATCTATTTTCTGTTTTCGAAAAAAGTAGGTTCATTGGGGCCGCCAGTGAGATCCTAAAATTTCAAAACTGAGCAGTCATATATGAAGATTATTCAAATTCATACCCCCGAATTATGGCTGAGGTATTGTCGATTCAGGGTAAAACAATAATTATTTTTCAATCTACTACCCATGCGTCTTCAAACCGCAAGAGCATGCTCTACGTATGTACAATTTCTAAAACGAGGTAAATTATTTACAAACAAGTTGATGAAACAAGAATATCAGCAGTCTCGTTTAAAGTCATCATTTCTCAAGTTCTATGGTCGATACATCTGATGTTTTTCAAACTAATTGTTATCAGTCCGTTACTTTCACACTGAATTGACGACGGATTTTCCCGTTATTTCTCGATCATGACAAGGAGCACACGGCGGATGTGACCGGTCGGTAGAAGATGCTTACTTCTATATGGCACCTGATCCCACCTTTCTCATGTTTTTGAGGTCCGTGTCTGCTCTGTTCCTATTTTGAGTTATTTTATGGACTTTTGAGCTAGAATACAGTTCGTTATCATCTGCCCTGTGTACAGTAAACCTTCATTCAAGAGAACCTTTTTATACTATCACAAACTGTATTCAAAATAAAATTGTGTTACACCATCAAGTTGCATCCTCCATTTTCTATCATCGAACACGTGTCGCCATTCCATGCCGAAATTCGTGTCAATGAACCATGACTTCCGGGGTAACGAAAGCGACGGATACATCCCGGTGCTGATATCCTAGTGTTATTGAAAACCGGTATGGTATGCCCGTTTTCAAATCGTGATCAGCTTTAATAATCGTGTCAGAGAGACAGTGAAAAATGACTGTCCACGAAGTGTTACAGGGGGAGGATCATTCTCACACTTGTGGGGCAGGAGTAGGAACGCTGTTTATTCTGCACATTGCTTACTTCGAAGAAAAAGTGAAAAACTATCTGCGTCAGGTTTTGAGAATTTGGTTTAAGCGCCATGAGACCATATGCGATACTACCATTAATGCTTGCCATATCTTACATTTCCTTTGATTACATTTTATTGCAGTTACATGTGTTTGTGTTTGTATATGCTGCACTCACCTTATAACTGTTGCAAGTTTCTGTGGTATCTTAGTCTCCTGCAAAAGCAGAAGTAAAGTTATTTTTTGTCGCTAGAGTGCGGTATAGAATACTTCCTTCTACACCGGTGACATTAATTACAATGAAAAGTGACTAAGTAAGCGCCTTTAGGTAGGGCCTCAGATATAGCGAGCGTCCAATCGAATATGGTGGAAAATATTCCTTTTGCAAATCCTGTTCAGTCTGATGTTAGGATGTTGTTCATTGGGAGATACCTAAACGTCTGGCAATCAAACTATGTGATAGGATCTCCTTTATCCATGCTAAAGCAGTTGCTCTCTCTCTCTCTCCATTTCTTGAACGTGGAATGTGTAATCAGGATTATTTTTGATAATTAAAGTGCAAAAACGTATCATCGGTTCAAGACTAGAGAAAATTTTCAATCATATTATTGCTTGGATCATAACGCGTATACTGGACTCAAACACAATATTCGTGAAAACGCACGAACAAAAAATCATTTTCAGGAAAGTCATGGATAAATGATTTATTAGCCAGTATCAATAAAGAAACCTTTATCAATATGTAGAAAAATTGAATAAATTATGTTTGAAATGAATATCAAAACTGCTCGGCTAAAAGAGGAGCTGTAAAAGATGAAGATATCCATTATCGACCTCAGAAATTCTTAACAATAAAAAAATATGTGGAGAAGATATTAATTCCATTGGAATTCCAACATGTGGTTGGAAGACCTTTTCTCCAACTACACTTCTAGATGTTGTGTCATGGGTCAGAATTACACGAAATGCCAGCAAAGATCAATAACACAACTTAAACTTAACAATAATTTATTTACAGTAATATATAATAAATATATCAAACATAAAGTACAAACTTAGCAAGAATCTAAAAATACATACATCAGAGTGTCCGTTGCTGCACACAATGTCCCAGTGAAAATATATCCCATTTATATCTCAATAGTGCTTATACGACAAAGTATTGTATATGCATCGAATTGACAGGGTATTTATATAGTATCATAAATCTAGAATATTCTAGAAATTATTAAAACATGATATTACTGGAACAATCTGGACATACACAAAATTTAAGAATGTTCTAGATCAAATGACCGAACATGTTGACCACTCTGGAATGTTCAAGAAACTTAATGTTACTAATTATATACATAATGAAACAATACACATCTCACAACACCTCCCCCCTTAAAAAGTTTGAATGTCAATGAAAAACTTAAATTGTAAAACATGTACATTAATACAAAATCTAGTATGTTTACGATACTCTTGACAAGGTGTCTTTGCCTTTGATATGCTTAATTGTTATGTTGTATTCTTGTAACAACAAACTCCATCTAGTCAGTCTTTGATTCTTGTTTGACAATTTGTGCAAAAATGTCAGGGGGTTGTGATCTGTATATACAAGAATTGGATGCAAAGTAACATTCAGATAAACATCAAAATGCTCTAAGGCTAACAACAAAGCAAGGCATTCCTTTTCAATGGTGGAATACTTTTGTTGACATTTTGTAAGTTTCTTTGAAAAATAAGAAACAACTCGATCTACCTTATCACTATGTTCTTGAAACAAAGCTGCCCCGATTCCAACATCACTAGCATCAACAGTAAGCTTAAATTGCTTAGAAAAATCTGGAGTTGACAGAACTGGGTTGCTCATAAGGACAGATTTGATTTTATGAAAGGATTTTTCACAGTCCTTTTGTCCATTTAAAGTTAACCCTCTTTTGTAAAAGATTTGTAAGTGGACTAACAACTGAGGAAAAATTTGGACAAAATTTTCTGTAAAACCCAGCCATGCCCAAAAACCTCATTAATTCTTTCTTGTTTGTAGGAATCGGGAACTTTGCAATAGCTTCCACTTTAGCCATAATGGGTGTAACATAACCTTGACCTACTTTATGACCTAAATACTCTACATAAGCATGACAAAATTCGCTCTTCTCAAGATTCACAGTTAAGTTTGCTTTAGCTAAAATGTCAAATAAAGCACGCATGATTCGGAGATGTTCGTCCCATGTGTTGCTGTATATGACGACATCATCAATGTAGGCCTCGCATCCCTCAAGGTCTTGAAGAAGGGAGTGAATCATCCTTTGGAATGTAGCCGGTGCGTTTTTCATGCCAAAAGGCATTACTTTATACTGGTAAAGTCCATCTGGTGTAGCAAAAGTAGATATTTCTTTTGCTCTTTCTTTTAACGGTACTTGCCAGTGGCCTTTCAACAGGTTAAATTTACTGACAAATTTCGCGTTTCCAATGTTGTCAATGCAGTCATCGATTCTAGGTATTGGATATGAATCAGTTTTGGTAACAGAATTCACCTTTCTAAAGTCTGTACATAATCGGTACGAACCGTCCTGCTTTGGTACAAGAATACACGGTGAGCTCCAATCACTTTTACTAGGTTCAACAATGTCATTGTCCAACATGTACTGCACTTCCCTTCTTAGGTACTGCAATTTTATTTGATTCAGACGGTACGGATGTTGTTTGATAGGCAGAACGTCACTCACTATGACATCATGACAAGCTGCATTAGTTTTCTTTGGAAATCCGAAAAGATTTGATGATACTCATTCATCAAGTTTTTAACTTGTTCTTTTTGGTGAATGTTCAAATGTCCAAGTTTGGCATCAAAATCTGCCAAAATTTCTGAGTTTTTCAAGCGGACACTCTGATTACAATCTTTCTCATTCATTTCTTTACTCGTATCACTTTCAATACAATTTTGAACAGTCTTAGCATTGGCTAAAGTGGAAACTGGTTTTACAGAATTTCGGTCACACCTTACAAAATACTCTTTTAACATGTTAATGTGACAAACCCGTTTCTCTTTACGTCGACCTGGTGTCTTAACTACAAAGTTTACATCACTGATCTTGCTTTCAATTTCATAAGGGCCATAAAATCTGGCCTATAAAGGATGACCAGGAATAGGTAAAAATACAAGAACCTTATCACCTGGATTAAACACCCTATTTCTGGCATCTTTGTCATACCGCATTTTCATTTTCATCTGAGAATTCTTCAAATTTTCTTGTGCTAATTTACAAGCATTGTAAAGTTCTTCTTTGAAATCAGACACATAATCTCAAAGATTAAGATCACTAGTCTCAGTCAGCCACTTTTCCTTCAACAATTTCAAAGGACCCCTAACCGTATGACCAAACACCAATTCAAAAGGACTAAACCCAAGAGACTCCTGGACTGCCTCTCGTGCAGCAAATAGTACAAGATGAACCCCTTCATCCCAGTCTTTCTCATACTGGTAACAATAGGTCTTCAGCATTGTTTTTAGGGTTTGATGAAAACGTTCTAGCGCTCCCTGGGACTCAGGATGATAAGCAGTTGATCTATATTGCCTTATACCCAACTCATGCATGACTTGCTGGAACAACCCAGACATAAAATTTGACACTTGATCTGACTGAATTGCCTTAGTGCTCCTACAAAACTGAAAAAACTTGGTTAGGGCCTTAACTATGCTCTTTGCCTTTATACTCCTTAGAGGTATGGCTTCAGGAAATCGAGTGGATGTACACATAATGGTAAGTAAATACTGGTTCCCATATCTAGTCCTACACAATCCACCAACACTCGACTAAACGGTTCTTCAAAAGCTGGAATGGGTTGGAGAGGAGCAGATGGTATCTTCTAATTTTGGTTTACCTACCATCTGACAGACATGGCATGACTTGCAAAACTTCGAAACATCCTTTCTTAGCTTAGGCCAATATGAATTACTCAAAATCCTATTAAAAGTCTTATTGATACCTAAATGACCAGCCATAGGTATATCGTGAGCTAAACTCATGACATCTCGACGATGAGCAGCTGGGACCACTATCTGGTGAACAACACGCCACACTTCATCTGAAGCGTCAGGTGGTTGCCATTTTCGCATAAGGATGCCATCTTTCATATAGAAGCATTCTCCAACTTTAGTAGCCTCTTCTTGTGGAAGTGCCCTCTTACTAAGTTGAATGATATCTGGGTCTTTATGTTGTTCAGAGAGTAAACGTTCTCGGCTGAGGATGTCCTTGCCTTGGCTAATTAGTGGATGCAACTCATCATCCTCACCACCAAATTTTGGTAAAAGTTCTTTCTTCTTTTGCTTCTTGATATTGTTTGGTTCCATGCTTGTTTGAGTGCCATCAAGGTCAGATAAGAAAGTGTCATTCAAATCAATATCAACAGAGGAATTCGTCTCGTCAAAGGCTTGAGTATGGTCTGCCTCCATTTCTCGTCTTCTGGCCATCGCTCTAGTAACAGCACAGGCTGGATAAATGTCATCATCTTCATCATCGCACATGACATTGGAAGTGATTTTCTCACAAACTAAAGGATCAGGTACAACCTTCCCACCAGCTAAATCGTTGCCTAACAACAAAGAAATGCCTGGAACGGGAAGAGTAGGTCGAACACCTACGATAACAGGTCCAGTAACTAAATCTGACTTCAAGCTAATTCTATGCAGGGGAACATCAATGACGCCTAGCTCCACACCCTGTAATAAAACTGACCCACCAGTAGAAGTCTGCTCAGACAAAGGAAGCACGCCCTCTAACAATAACGTCTGTGCAGCACCAGTATCTCTCAAAATCTGGACAGGTTTAATTTCGCTAGAGTCACCGAGTGAAACAAATCCCTGAGACATAAAGGGCTTATAATCCTCCATAGAATCAATAGAACTGGACTGTGAACCCTGGACATCAGGAGTGTCAGAACAAATCGAAACTAAGGCTTCTCTATCACCTTTAACTGCCGCACAAGCGTGTGGTTGAGTTTTATCAAAATCATTTTTTCTCTTAAGTTTAAAGCATTCACTGATCAGATGACCCTTTTTTTTTACAATAACTACAAGTAAGAAGCGACCCTATTCCAGTGGATCCTTCAACACGTCCTGGACCGGACTTAAAACCACCTTGTGATGGAGACTGGAGACTTGTGGAAGACTGAGACCCTGAACCACTCTTTTTATATGTGTCTGAATTGGTAGAATTACTGCTAGTCTGAGCATAAGTATCAGATATGACTGCTGCCTCTTCAAGAGTTTTCACATTCTTATCTTCTAAATGTGTTTTCAAATCTTGAGAAACACATTCCTTAAACTCTTCTACCAGGATGACTTGGCGCAAATTAGCAAAAGTTTTATCAAGTTTCTTAGATCTAAACCAGTGATCGAATAAATCTTCTTTCTCTCGTGAAAATTCAACAAATGTTTGATTATCGCACTTCCTATACTTTCTGAATTTTTGTCTATATGCTTCAGGTACTAATTCATATGCTTTTAATATTGCTGCTTTGACCTTCTCATAGTCTGAACTTTAAGCTACCCCTAGTGCAGAGTATACCTCAGCTGCTTTGCCAACCAGTACACTTTGTAACATTGTTGACCAAACGTGTTGTGGCCATTTAAGATTCTCTGCAACTTTTTCGAATTGGGGAAAATATTTGTCTACAGATTTTTCTTGAAATTTCGGAACTAACCTAATATTTTTTGCTGCGTCAAATTCATTCTTGACAAATGACGGTTCTGGTTGGTGCTGTAATCTTAATATCTCTAACTCAAAGTGCTCTTGTCTTTCTAATTTGTCTAATTCAAATTTTCGTTCACGCTCTCGTTCTTTTCTTTCTAATTTGTCTAATTCAAATTTACGTTCACGCTCTCGTTCTTCTCTTTCTAATTTTTCTCTTTCAAATCGCATTTTCTCTAACTCTAATTGAAACTGATATTCTGCCATTTTATAAGAGCCTAACTCTGATTTAACTGTATATTCTGGAAGATCGTATTTTTCAAAGATGTTTTCTTCTACTAGTTTGTTTGCAACCTTAATTCTAATGTCTTGCTTTCTCTGAGAGGATTTAACATCTAACCCAAAATGCAAACCTAATGCGATCAAGTCATCCTTTTTTAACGTATCAAAAACCTGAACACTTGGTGAACTAAGAAAGTCAGTGACCGAAAATACCATGTTGATTTTTGCTGGCTTATAATCAAATTTAACGGTTCAATAAACAAAATTCTGACAATAAACTGCAAAAGTGCAAGAAATTCTTTATCCCGGACGAGCCCCCAATTCTGTTATGGGTCAGAATTACCCGAAATGCCAGCAAAGATCAATAACACAATTTAAACTTAACAATAATTTATTTACAGTAATATATAATAAATATGTAAGACTCCAATGTCCGATGGTGACGCCAAAGTCCGATGGTCTCGGCAAACCCCGATGGTCAGCGCCAAACCCCGATGGTTTGGTGTCTTTACGGGCGCCAATGTCCGATGGTGACGCCAAAGTCCGATGGCTTGTTTCCTATGAGACACGCGGCGCTAAAGTGCGATGGTCTGACACGCCAAAGTCCGATGGTGAGGAGAAACAATCGACGTTTATGACGTCACAATAATTCGACGTCAATCCTTGACGCTGTTTTCCTGAATTCAAATGCAATAATTTCCGAATTAATCCTTGCATACGCTTTTATTCATTTTGTGTATTGCTTACATGTTTCAGAGATATTAGGATTAGTCCTCGCACACCACTCAACTGATTAGGGTTAGTCCTTTTAGTTTTATTAATTTAGGGTTAGTCCTCGCACACTAGTCGAGTTATAAGGGTTAATATCGCATCTATCCAAGATATCAAAGTATCTATATAGTTGTTAGGCCTACACACTTTTCGAGCGATTAGGGTTAGGTAAGGACTTAACCGAGAGATAAGGGTTAGTTTTTGCATAATGATAATTATGATTATTATTATTATTTAAAATTTTGGCATGGTGCGGCATTGTAGTTTGCCGCATAAGTATTATGACGTCATAAACGTAAATTGTTTTAAGCACCATCAGGGTTTGGCGTGTCAAACCATCGGGATCTGGCGTAGACCATCGGACTTTGGCGTGACCATCGGACTTTGGAGTCCCGTCGCACTTTGGAGTCCTACAAATATATCAAACATAAAGTACAAACTTAGCAAGAATCTAAAAATACATACATCAGAGTGTCCGTTGCTGCACACAATGTCCCAGTGAAATTATATCCCATTTATATCTCAATAGTGCTTATACGACAAAGTATTGTATATGCATCGAATTGACAGGGTATTTATATAGTATCATAAATCTTGAATATTCTAGAAATTATTAAAACATGATATTACTGGAACAATCTGGACATACACAAAATTTAAGAATGTTCTAGATCAAATGACCGAACATGTTGACCACTCTGGAATGTTCAAGAAACTTAATGTTACTAATTATATACATAATGAAACAATACACATCTCACAACAGTTGTCATTGAGAAACCAATTATTTTTATTATACTTTCATGTTAAATACTAAAATCTGATTGGTTTAGACGCAGTTAACAATCCGTTCTATAACCCTCAGCCAAAGCAACACACGTGACAACGGGTAACACAACGGTAATGTTACATGCGTGGAAATTATGCGCGTACGGTTCACCGTAGAATTCTCAAATCATCAGCTGCGCGTTTGAAAGAACTGGAATAAACTTGACGTCAATAAAACTTGCGTCCGATGTAGTTTACTTGAAAACAACAAACGACAGACGAAACATGCTTGCGAGTGCAAAAATAACGAAACTTTATATGATAAAAGACTATTAGAGTATCAAACAAACAATAAAAAGGTCAGTAAATCTTTTTAGAAGTAGCGAGGACTTTGAAAGCTTTCTAAACGTGAACGTAAAGATGATCGACGATTTTTTTTTGCTGACTTAATTTAAGAAGATATTCAGTATAATAAAATAAATGGTGCCTGTTTTGGAGGGTAACAGTTGAAATTGACACCCCTCGGAAAACCATTGTCAACCTTCGCTGACGCGTCGGTTGACAATGGTTTTCCATGGGATGTCAATTTCAACTGTTAC
Source organism: Saccostrea cuccullata (assembly GCF_032062105.1). Classification (NCBI taxonomy): domain Eukaryota; kingdom Metazoa; phylum Mollusca; class Bivalvia; order Ostreida; family Ostreidae; genus Saccostrea; species Saccostrea cuccullata. Next base: position 52,728 of record NW_026923164.1, read on the forward strand.
CCTCTAAAACAGGCACCATTTATATATAAACATCAAAGTCCGAGTACTTAGGTGTAGAAATAGGGTATTAATTGTTTTACCAAATAATGTGATCAAACACAAGATATGACATTTTATTGAAAAAAAAAATATGCAATTAAAGTTATTAACATTTTAAAACTTCTGTGATGTCAAATTTTCTTAATGTTCTATTCATTTCCTTAGAATTCACATTTTATTAAAATCACTTGTTGAATATATTGTAGCTCATTAAATCTGAAGTGGGTAATATATATACCAGTATTGAATATATGGGAGATTGTACAGCATGCACAAGTGCTATATTTAGACCCGGTAATGTATCTTTCTTTGTAAGGGTTGAAGAAATCCAGTATAGGTAGGGTAAATTCAATCCTTCTAAAGTGAATTATTATGAAAAAGTTAATATTATACTTCCTCTTGAAAAGTAGGAGGGTATATAGTGGTCGGGATGTCCGTCCGTCTGTTTCGCTTTGGAGTACCCATCTCTTACACCACTGAATGAACTTTAACGAGACTTTCACTGAATCTTTGTTACATACATGTAGTGCCATTCTGCAAACTTCTGATTGAAAATATTCATGTTGTTTTTGAAGACCAGGTCTTCGAACAGTCTATTGAAATTCCCATGGGTACCAATTGCGCTACTCAGGTGACCTATTGCTATCCGTTTTCGTCCGTCGGTCGCAAACTTTAGAACGTTTTTAGCTTCTCTTTTGGAACCACTGAACCAATTGCAATCATATTTGGTATACAGCTTTTATGGGTGAAGAGGAACAAAAATTATGAATTTCATGGTCCCTGTCCCCCTGGGGCCTGAAGGGTGGGGCTAAAACCACCATAAATAATGCTATTTAAAAATCTTCTTCTTCACTCCGGGACAGGAAGCAGTCAAACTGTTGGCATGTTTGTAATAGTGCGCCCTGTTACAAAATTGTGAAATTCATGGCCCCAGGGTCAGGTTTCTGATGTTAGGGTGGGGCTATAAAGATCTTATAGCGAAAGTGCATTACTTCTTTGAAAATCTTCTCTGCTCCTGGCTATTAAACAAACTAAGTACATAGTTATTTTGACCAAGAATGTCTCCCTGCTCTTACTTAAATCGTGGTGAATTTCATGGCCCCAGGATCAGGGCTTTTTGTGTAAGGGGGGGGGACTCTTCTGATTATATAGTGAAAATGCATTAATTCTTTGAATATCTTCTCCTCTGCTCCTTGGTTTTAAATAAACTAAGTACATAGTTATGATTAACAAGAGTGCCTCTTCCAAAATAGTGAATTTTATGACCCACTGGTCAGGGGTTCTGGTGTTAGGGCGGGGCTCTATTAATTATATATAGTGAAAATGTATGAATTCTTTGAAAATCTTCTCCTCTTTTCCCAGGTATTAAATAAACTAACTATTTATAATGAACAAGAGTGCCTCTTCTAGAATTGTGAATTTCATGGCCCCAGGTACATGGACTTTGGTGTAAGGGGAGGGGGGCTCTATTGATTACATTGTGAAAATGCATTAGTTCTTTGAAAATCTTTTCCTCTGCTCCTGGGTATTATATACACTTACTAGGTACATAGTTATTATGAACAAGAGCGACTTTTCCAAAATTGTGAATTAATGACCCTTGGTTAAGGGATTCTTGTTATAAGGGGGGGGGCTCTATTAATTATGCAGTGAAAATACATTTATTCTATAAAAAATCAATTCTTATCGTAGTGTTGAACAGATTAAAAAAACGCATAGTTATTCTTACAAATTTTTAAAACTTTTTGGCCACAGGATGAGAGGCTTCTGTTTCTCATTGGGGGGGGGGGGGATCTATTGATAACATAGTTGTTGTGAATTATAGACAATAGTTCTTTTCTATTTCCCTTGATCATGTTTTTGTTAATGACTTTTACCGAACTATGACGTCACAATACTATGATGTCATAGACATTACTATAACGTTATGTTTTTAAAATACCTGATATGATTCAAATAAACTACTATATGATTCAGATGTATTTTCCTATTTGTGTTACTTTCTGACATTGGTGCCGTGACCAAAGAGGAGAGATGACTTCTAGACTGAAAGCTGTCCGAGCAGGACAGAGAAGTGCTGACTATTGAAAAGACTGGATGAGGAAAATACAAATTCAGAGGAAACTGAGGCAATTTTGGAAACATTGACAGAGAAACAGGAAATTCTCAGAGATCTTGATAAAAAAATTCTAGCAGAAACAGTAGAGGAGGAAATTGAGAAAGAAATACTGGAGACGATGAGAACAATTTCAATCTAAATTCTAAAAATGCGGAAATGTAAGAAACAGTTATTGGTACAAATATCGAGTTTAAATGCAAATGCCAGCAGTTTTTTACATCAAGATGAGAATTTACAATCAGGAGGGAATAGTCAATCATCACATAATTTCAGAGAAAATTACAGAGCTCATCAGTCCTTTACAAGCTTTCATTCCAATTCAAACAGTGCTAACTTTCACAAACTACCAAAACTAAAATTGCCCATTTTTGAGGGAAATGTGTTGAAGTGGCAGTCATTCTGGGATTCATTTGATTCGGCTATTAATAGCAACAACACGTTGACTGAAGTATAAAAGTTTAACTACTTCAAGTGTTTACTAGCAGAAGAGGCATCAAACACCATTTCAGGATTTCCACTCACACATGCAAACTACAACAGAGCGATTGAGCTTCTACACGCAAGGTTTGGACAAAAACGCAAGATACTAGTAACTCAGTCCTACATGCAAGCGCTCTTAGACCTACCCGCTCCCAAGAATGATCTCACAAGCCTTCGTCATTTTCATGACCTTGTGGAGACATATGTCAGAGGTTTAGAATCCTACGGACAAGCTCAAGATACATACGGTTATCTTCTTGTACCAGTGATTCTTAACAAATTACCAAGGGAATTGCGCAAAAATCTGGCACGTGAGCATGGATCTACCGACTGGTTACTAGGCGGGATACGAAAGGCTCTATCCAAGGAACTTGACATACTAGAAGCAGGAACTCATATGGACACAACAGAAGAACATGCTACAGCTATTTTCTTCATGCACTCAGAATGCAGTGATGAGCAACCACAGCGGAACTACAGTCCTAGGAATCGTCCAAGTTTTCTGTACATTTTGCAAGGAGTCGCATCATTCAAGTGGCTGTACAAGATACAAAAACACAATGACCGGATGAAAATTGTCAGACGAGACAAACTGTGCTTTAATTGTTTAGGGAGACATCGTGTTGCAGAATGTGAATCTAAATTCAATTGTAAAATTTGTAAAAGACGTCATCATACAAGTTTGTGCACTGCTCACAGTGCAGTCAAAACCAAAATGGAGAATAGCTCTACATTACAAGCAAAGGCTGAACTGGATGCAAAGACCAGGGAAATCAAGAATCTACAGGACAACATCAAGAACTATAAAAGTGTCATTGCTACATTAGAACACCAGATAACAGAACAGAGGATTTTGATTGAGAAAAGCATGAAGGATGTTAACGTTTTACATACCCGATTTGCAAAGCTTCAGTCCAAATTTCATACACAGTTAATTGCTACAAATCAGATGACTACTGAGAATCAAGCTGAAGAGTTGAAGAAAAAAGAAGCTGAAGTTAATACACTCAAACAGAAGATACAACAGCTCAAATCATTGAGAGAGACACCTCAAAGGAAACTTCAGCAAGTGAGAGAAAATATTCAGGCAGATGAAGAGCAGCAGGGAGAAACCCCTAGAAATCAAATTACTGGTTTGAAGAGGGAGTCAGAGATATCCAAGAAACAAGGTAACGTTCATAAGAATAACCTGGAACAGTGTTACAGAGAGGAGACCCAGGAAAAGATGAACACCGTCAACCAACTGGAAAAGGAACGAAACTGCTACATCACAGAGGCCAACAATCTAACTCAGAACTACACAGAGAATAACAAAGTTCATGCATGCAGATTGTTGACTTCAAGAGGATTTCTGAGGATGACACCCAATATCAGGCAACAGGAGAACACATTCAAAACATTCCGAGATGTCGAGAGGACATACAGCAAGAACCTCATCGAGTCACGAGATGAGATCGCAGAGATGAAGAAGAAGGTGAAGATTATGGATCATCAGATTGATCAGCATAAGGAGCAAATCCAAGACAAGGAGATTGCATTCATCAGGGAGTACTTCGGACATTAGAATGAAGAAAAAAAAACGATTTCTTGTGAGACTTTACTCATACATTGTGATGTTACCAAACTCGAAGACATAGAACAAATCCAAACGTAAACCAAGTGAAAGAGGATACATTTCATGTGATATTGCTAATAACTTTTCGAGGATTTTTATTCATCTTTCATTCACATTCCCTTTTATTTCTCTGTTCAAGGACTTACTCAATTTGTACTTTGGTGGGCCCGAGAATGTTGTGAAATATGGACACTTTGGTAGGCCGGAGAATGTTGTGAATTATAGACAATAGTACTTTTCTATTTACCGAACTATGACGTCACAATACTATGATGTCATAAACGTTACTATAACGTTATGTTTAATACATGTTTATACGATACGGATGTTTTCCTATTGGTGTTACTTCCTGACAATAGTGAAAATGTGCTAATTCTTTAAAAATCTTCAACTAAGTGCAGAACTTAGTGCTAAGTTATGATGATGAGGGTACCTCTTCTAAATCTGTGAAATTCATGACCCTGGATCATGGGTTGTGGAGTTAAGATAGGGCTGTAGTGAATCTGTAGTGAAAATGCATTATTTCTTTCAAAAGCTTCTCTGCTCCTTGGAATATTAAAAGCAAACACAGTAAATGTTTTGATAAGCAAGGACATTTTTACGAGATTTTTTAACATCTGGACCATTTGGTCAATTGTTCTGGTCCTGGCCAGGACTATACTTTACTGAGACGTTATTTCCCTTTGCAATTCACTTATTGATAATTAATCACTGTTAAAACTGTATTTTGAAAAGTTAATAGAATAGGAAAATTTTGCAACATATTTTATTGTATAATACAAAAAATTACTTTTATTGTTATTAACATCAAATAGACTTGTAAATAATAGATAAAAAATGAGGCAAATACAACTTATTAAAATGGGTCTTCAAAGACCAAGAGAATGTGAGAAAACTACATTTTAGGGCAAAGAAAATCGTACAGAAGGACTGATAGTTTGTTAATTTCCATTCTTCCACAATGCTCGTTATACATGGAATACCTTTATAGTCTTGATGATGGTGATAAAAAGGGGGACATATTATAACTTAATTTATGAATTGTTACTAAATACTAGACTTTCATTGATCCTGATCATCCTATTTCTTTTGCTTTTGGGAAAGAAAGCTTCATCTATCAGTCTATTATATATTCTATGGATCCTCTTAGTTGTTTTATTATACTCAGGTGACCGTTAAGGCCCTTGGGCCTCTTGTTGTATCCATATAATGCAGAATTTGTGCAAAATCTTATGCGTGAAAAGAATTTGTGCAAAATCTTATGCGTGAAAAGAAGAAAACACTTGCTGTGGCCTTCAACATATCGACGACGTACGACTATATGATGTCTGTAAGATTAAAGAATAGCCGAGTCTGCGTACTTTTTGAACGGCCATCGCAATGTCAATTAACAACATTTATGGTTATTTCCATTCTCATGTCGATACGATATATCCCAGTGATATTGAGATAAAATATACTACGGAGTCTGACACATTTGTTTCATATTTGGATATTTTACTTTAAAAAGGCGTTAATGGTAATCTAACAACAAATCTCTATGATAAACTTGGTGACTTTTAACTTCTCTATCGTCAACTTCCCTTACCTATGCAGCAATATACTAGTACCTTCATCACCTCCATACGGAGTTTATATATCTCGATTCGATACACAAGAGCATGCTTTACATATATATGAACAAATTCTAAAACAGGGTAAATTATTGACAAACAAGTTGATGAAACAGGAATTTCAGCAGTCGCGTTTAAAGTCATCATTTCGTAAGGTTTATGGTCGATACAATGACCTTGTAAGCAAATACAATTTGTCGTTGAGTCAAATGCTGACTAATGTTTTTCATACAAATTGTTAGTCCATTATTTATTCACTGAATTGACGACGGATTTTTCCTTTATTTCCCGATAATAACAAGAAGCACACGGCGGGTGACCGGTCAGCAGGAAATGCTCACTCCTCCATGGCACCCGATCCCCGTACCGCTAATGTTTTGGAGGTTGTTTGTTCTGCTCCTATTTTGTATTGTTTTATGGACTTTTGATCTTGAATACTGTTTGTTATCTTCATATGTTTCACCTAGTTAATTTAACTATCTACGAAAGCTTTCGTCGTGATTAGTAATCATTCTGTTTACTAGCTAAGATAGCGAGTAGTAGGTGTCACGTTGAGCGAGGGTCGTATAGATACCTACTAATCTAATGAAAGTTACTTTTAAATTCTAGATAAACTTATGTTATCTAGTTCATCTACTCAATACCTAGTAAAACTACTTTTAAGGTAGTGATTGTATGGAAAGTAAATTTTCTAGTCATCTTAGTGACTTTCACTAGTTATTCAGTTTAGTACATGTACCGTGATGAATGATATCCAATGTCTTCTGCAACAGAAACGATAGAGTATGCGAGTCACGATTTCATGCAGAAATAGTATATAAAACCACTTTTTTGAAAACAGCTGTTGCACCCTTTTGCGGTATGTAACTGAGCAGTGGCGGATCCAGCGGGGGGGTTTCGGGGGTTGGAACCCCCCCTTTATTTTTTGCCAAGTGGAGAAAGAGAGAGAGAGAGGATAAATATTTGTACGTCTAACTTATGTATTGAATAGATAGATTCTCACACATTTAGTTTCCTCCATTCACCTTCACTATTTCTTTTTTTAATGAGAGATTGGTAGAAAATATTCTGCTTATTTTTATAATACAGCTTACATATGATATGAAACATGCGAGGTTTAATATGATATTCCCGCGATCTTTGGCCGTGTTGGCTATATACGTACCGTTTTTTGATCATATCTTTTGAAGGAACTAACATGTAACGCTTTGTTTTAAACCCCACCCGCACCCCACCCCAAAAACTTTTTCAAATTCTAAACGAGAATTCTTTGTACTCTTCGGAAATGCTGCAAATCCATTCAATTTCAAGGCTTCGGTAGATTTTGAATTGTGTTGGGTTTTTTTTTCGGACTGGGGTACCTTCTCAAAGAAAAAAGAGACGTAAAACAAAGTTATTATTTTCCATAAAGATAGGCGTCGGAACCGGGGGGTGCTAGGGATCTTAGCCCCCCCCCTTTTTTTGGCAAATATATACATGATATAGGCATTGAAAATTGGGGTTTACCTTTTGTTGGCTTAGCCCCCCCCCCCCCCCCCCCCATTAAAATTTACAACCTTAGATCTTTCCATACGTGAATGTGAAATACAGAATCTTTGCTTTAGAGTGTGTCGGGGGGGGGGGGGGGGGGGTTAGAGGGTCACAAGCTTGGAACCCCCCCCCCTTTCAAAAATTGCTGGATCCGCCCCTGCTGAGTTACAATATATTTAGACTATTTAGTGTATCAATTACTAGTAAAATTTCACGTATAGAAACTTTTAGTTCTTACCATAGAAACATTAAACCTTAAACAATATGTGACTGCGCGCCTGTTGTTTTACTTGAACGTTATTTGGATCGCTTTAGTATTTATTTTTAAAACTAGAGGTAATGTGAGCACTGACCTCACTTAATAATACCGGTATCCCTCGTTCCCACATTTTGGTTTGGGGGACCCAAAATAAGTGCCAGATCGAAATGTAAAATAAAAGGTCACAATTGCATGATGTAATTAAGAATCTGTGGCGATATCATCAAATTTCATTCAGTGGTATACCGGTAGAAGGAGTTGCGTAGGGAAATTGGTACCCTTCAATTTTTAAAATTGAATGGCAGTGTCCACGTTTTGCTCTGAGAAACCAAAATATGTTTCGGATTATCAAAAGAGTAAAATAGGGGGTCACAATGCGACCATGTTACAAAGATTCTGTGAAGGTCTGACATATTTCATTGAGTTGTGTAAGGAAAGCTGCGGATAAGAGATGGGTATCCCAAAGCGGAAGGGACGGGCATCGCGATCACTATATGCCCTCCCACTTCTCAAGCAGGAGGGGGTATTAATCCAAGTATAGTGCCTAAATATCTCTCGGTTCTTTAACATTACGCTTCTTTTGGCCCTTTATGATTGAAAATGAAAACTTTGAGTCCTATTTGTTTATGAAAAATGTAACATTATTAAAAATTTCCAGATGTGTAATAAATACATGTTGCGGTCTGTGCGACTTCGGATATTCCTTGCGCCCTTAATCTTTGACATTGACGATTTCAGACATGTTTCTGCAAATATACCAAGCCTCACCAAACCCCAATGGGTCAAAATTTTAGCCCCAAACTACTATGATGGATTGTTTCTGGGGAACATGAATCGGCCCTCAGCTATTTAAATACAAAAATATGTTGTAATTTTTAGAATGTAATCATCTATTATTAGAGATTGACTGGACGTTTATATGAAAAAACTTATGGATAATTTTCCTAAGAGGAAAATTAAAAATTTATCACTATTTGCCATTCCTTTAAAACAATTTACAAATGTTCACCATAAGAATAAAGAACAGATACACGTATAAAAACCATACCTCCAAAGCAATATAAAAATTATACCTTATTTAAGCTTTTATGAGAAATGTACATATATAAGAACTCACGGAAATGTGTCTGGAAATTTGTCTCAAAGACCGATTTTTGGCATTAAAAAGGGAGGAAAAAATTGTGGTCCATCAGTATGCAGAATTAACAATGACGAAATAAACTACATGTATGAATTTTATGTTACAGTAATGTAGCAATGCAGAAGAAAAAACATGTTACAGTCATGAGATTCAGTCTTGCTGCATTAGGCAGCGTAGTGTATATCCATAAAAAGAATTGACCGTCATTTTCAAAGCATCTTTGGTTTCATTTTTAGCTGAAAGCTCAAGCGAGCTTTTCTGATCACCTGTTGTCCATAAGTCTGATAACTTTGCATATTTTCAACTACTTCTCAAGAACCACTGGGTCAATTTTAACCAAACTTAATGCAAAGTATCCGAAGGGGAGTTTGTCAAATGTTAAAATTAAGAGACAGTCAGCCTCCCAGGGGGCGGGAGAGACAAGAAAACACGAAAATGGGTGGGTCATTAAAAAAAAACCTTTACCTCATGCAAAATCCACTGTGTCTAAAAAGCTGAAGTCTATGTAGAGGGATTCTGGAGCTATGTAACTTTTAAATTATTCAAATCATTACCCACGGGCAAAGCTAAGGTTTGGCCATAATAGGTGTTACAAAGGGGAAAATCTGTGGCCGATACCCAGCGTTGTGGCCGATGGACCTCTTGTTTTCTGGAGTGCATCTTTCTCTCGGAACATCTGATATCACATATCTGATTTATCAGATATGACAGTGAGACCAGCCTGTATAATTTATCATAGTGATTAGGTTAAATGAGGTTATAATCAGTGAATTTGTACTCAGAGAATGCATTTTTAAAAAGCGCAACTTTTCAATTTTAGCAATATTTCTAGGTTCTAGAAACTCATCTCACCTCTGTCCCCCATTAAAAAGAAGTGCAATTAATTTCTTTGTTCATATATATCAAAACGTAATATCAACAAGCTAATTCAGAGAATTTGTGTCCCCCGCTTAGGGGAAAAGTAAACCATGGGGGAGGGGGGGGGGTCGGATTGCCCTGACTGAATTCATAGAATTATTAAATGTATACATGTATACTGAAGCAAATAAAAAATGTCAATATGGATATAAAGATTTGATTGCTTATTCTTAATTATGTGTATAGAAGATTCTCTTTACATGGAATATTTATCACACTGTAATGATGATTTTATGAGTTTGTACAAGCTAGACCTCATAAATTTTTCATTTCACATGCTGAATACTATCATTTAGTAAAAAAAAGTATTTCGGAGAAAAAGAAGAAAATGGATCGTCCGGGAATCGAACCCGGGGCCTCTCGCTTGTGAAGCGAGAGACATACCAACCACGGAACTGCTGTAAATGGATGAAAATTATATACAAAGATGAAGTCACATACATGAATATATTCACGTTCGATATTGTCAAAATTGTACACATACATGTTATACATGTAATACAATAATTAAACCTTTATCAAACAGTTCTAATAGATGTAATAAGAAAGAAAGTCAGCCGAGAACCTGTTTTATACGTCATAACTCTCCTCGTGCCACTATGCTAAAAATACCGACATGTATTTAATACAATAAAAACTAATAAAACAAAATGGGCGGGACACTTTGAGAGGGGTGAGAGAGGTCCTAGGGAGTTTTGGTATAAAATTACATTGCAAAAGCTCAAAATCCTCTTGAAATATCGCCCGGAAAGAATAGTAATACACACAGACAGAATGTACAAATTTAGGACCTTGAACTTTGACCTTTTGACCTCAAAATCAATAGGGGTCTTCTTTAGGCCACAGGAAGTTGTTATGTAAAATTTCATTGCAAAAGCTCAAAGGGTTCTCGAGATATCTCGCGGAAACGAAAGTGTTATAACAGACAGAATTTGCGAATTTATGACCTTGACCTTTTGACCTTAAAATCAATAGGGTTCTTCTTTAGTCCATAGGGAATTTCTATGCCAAATTTCATTGCAAAAGCTCAAAGGGTTCTCGAGATATCTTGTGGAAACGAAAGCGTTACAGACAGACAGAATGACGGACGGACGGACAGACCCAAATTAAAAAACCCCACCTTTCAAGCGGGGGACAATAAATATATTAGAAATGTTTTAAGAGAGATAAATAAAAATATGTATGTTGTCAGGAAAAAAATTGCGCTCCTTGAAAAGAAACAACTGCTTTAATTGGATACTTAAGGTTACAATTTTGAACATTTAGGAGCGATAATTATCACTCTTATGTTTATAACAGCTGTGATAAGCTGCTCCTCATGGATGGAGAGAATGCTTGTCAATGAATAGATGTTTGCTGGGTGGTGTTCAACAGCACACGAAAACTTCACTTTTTTCGGGAGCGCAGCCCGTGGCTGCCGAGTTCACCCCGCGGATGCTTAATTGTGAAAGGTTGAAGATCCGACCGACTGGTGAAAAAACCCTATATTATTTCATTTTCTCATGAAACACTACATGTCTGTGATGGGTGTCATCAAGCGTTGTTGTGGAATGTCTGGAAATTTCCAGATCTTGCAAATATTGGCTGTATAATAGGGAAGAGGTTTGCGATTCCCCTCCAGATCGTCTCGATTCCTCTGTCACTTTAACATACACAGGCGTTATCGTTTATTGTCCCCCGCTTTTGCGACAGCGAGGGGACATTAAATCTCATTCGTCAGTCCGTCCGTCAGTCTGTCCGTCGTTCACAAAAATTTGAACCTTACCCATAAGGTTAGAGGTGAGAAGAGATAGGGCTTTCATATTTGACATGTCTATTACCTGTGACAAGCTATTTCAAAGCATGCTATGATTTCTGACCCCTTGACCTTCACGATTGACCTTATTTTTAAAAAATACAACTTTGGTGATAATTTTTAAATGCCATATGATAGGGAGTTTAAATTTGACACAATATGCCATAAAAATGACATCTCAACCACAAAGACACCGAAAGCGGGGGACCACAATTCTTTGAACTTGCTTGTTACGCTATCGATAGATTCTCATGCTTTCATCGCTACATCGGATATAATTGAAATGCTGTCCAATTCCAGGTCAAATCACTACGTCGCTCACCGGTACAAAACCACCTCCTTGAGCATATTACAAGTCAGAACAAGCTAAACCAGAGAATTTTTGTCCCCCGCTAAAAGAAAAAAGAGGATGATGCTCAGGTTGGCGTGTCGAACCCCCCCCCCCCCCCGTTCCTCGGATTTGCAGAATTATTAAATTATGTACTGAAGCAAACAAAAAATGCCAATATGGATTATTATGAAGATTTGACTGCTTATTCTTTAAAAGATTCTATTATTAATAATATAAAATATTTACCACACAAAAATAATAGTATGTACATGCGTCATACTTCTTCATTCCAGATGCTAAATACTAGTACTATCATTTAGTAATTGACCAAAAAAAATTTTAAGTCTGTATTGGGATTTGAACGGGGGGGGGGGGGGCTTTCGCATGCTAAGCGAGGATCTTTCCCCTCGGCCTTCGACGAACCTACTAAGGCGATGAATCCGAATTAAATGCAAGCAACTGGTCACATACATGTACATATCGTATACATTTTTACATCACGCTTAATATTGTCAAAATTTTACGAAAAGTTTACCCTCTACTAAGTCTTTTAATTAAAAATCAATCGGCGTATTCTATAGGCCATAGGGAATTGTCACGTAGAATTTAATTGCAAAAGCTCAAAGGGTTCTCGAGATATCGTTTGGAAATGAGAGTGTTAGACAGAAATGCGGCGGAACGGAGGACTCACAGAAGGTCGGTGTGGGCCAAAGGGAGTTATGGTATAAAATTTAATTATAGAAAAACTCAAAAGGTTCTTGAGATATCGCCCGGAAATGAAAGTTTTACACACACACATAAAATGCATGAATTAATGACCTTGAACTTTGACCTCAAATTTAAAAAAGCCGTAAGGAGTTTTGGAATAAAATATCATTGCAAAAGCTCAAAGGTTTATCGAGATATCGCGCGGAAATGAAAGTGTTAAGCAGACAGAATTGTTTATGCCCCCGAATCGAAAAATCCCGGGGGTATATTAATTTCGTCCTGTCTATCTGTTTGTCTATCTGTCTGTTGTTAACTTTAACCTAGCCCATAACTATTGAGTCGGTAGAGCTATGGCTTTCATATCTCACAAGTGTATTCCTTGTGACAAAACCATTTGGTACCACCAAATTTGACCTTGGAGTTTGACCTGCTTTAACAAAAAATACCACACTTAAACCTTGGCTAAAACTCTTCGACAGTTGAAGCTAGGGCTTTTATCCTTCACATGTATATTCACTGTGACATGACCTTTCAACTGGTATAAATATTTTTGACCTTGACCTTATATTAGAGTTTGACCCACTTTTTAAAAACTTTAACCTTGGTCATAACTTTTGAACAGTTATTAGAACTAGGACTTTCATATTTCACAGGTTTATACCTTGTAACAAGACCTTTCTCTGGGTACCAACACTTTTGAACTTGACCTTTGGAGTTTGACATACATTTGAGAGAATTCAACCCTCGCCTTAAGCTGCCATACGGGGGCATCAGTGTTTCACAAACACATCTTGTTTGGTTAATGACCTTGACCTTTTGACCTCAAATTCAATAGGGATCTTCCTTTGGCCATAGGCACTTACTGTTTAAAATTTTATTGCAAAAACTCAAAGGCTTCTCGAGAAATCGCGTGGAAAAGAAAGCGTTACAGAGAGACAGAACTACAGACAGAAAGACCAAAACTAGTATTCCACACTTTCAGCGGGGAGAAAGATTTTATATATATTTTTAATTTCTATGTACCATTGCTCTTTATCCCAATAAAAAACGTGTTTAAAAATAATTTTTCTTGTCAAACCTTCACCATACGGAAAAGAAACAAAGGGAAATAAATGTTTACGAACAACCCTTTTAATTTCAATTCTCCTGAATAATTTTTAAGCACGGAAGATTTTCACAAATTTAAATGCTTTATCACCTGCAAACGTGTGGGGCACATGTTTCTGAAAACATTTAATTGTTAAGTTTTAATGCGTACTTTGCTTTTATTTATATGTACTTATGTTGGAAAATATCCTCTCAAGAAGTTTTATCCTGGATAAAGATTTTTTCTTGTGTATGCTCTTTACGGTATTTCTACATTTTACCTTAATAGACCGATATCTCCTTGACCCTCAATCCAGCTGTTCACAGATCACTTTGACGATTACTTAAAACTCGCCATCCTTCACACATAAATAATGTACAGCTGTATCAAATACGTACACTCTTTTAACCTAGGAATTCAAAATTCTCAAAAAATAGCTATATTAACAGTTATGAAATGTATAATTATCTGAGCTAAACGTAACCAAAAATAATTAGGGTCAAATTTTACAAATGCTTTTAAAACTGATCGAGAATTAAGGACAGATGATACAAACAAAAAAATGGATGCCTGGATTGGTATTATAATACATTTTTTGGCCTAATTTAATTGAAAATGATGCAAAAAATAACTTTCTAGATAAAGGAATTGTTAACCTTCTATCATGTTAAAAACTGTTTTTCTGAAACCATCCTTTTTAACTATACGAATATTTTTACGTCCCCGTAAACGAAGTTTCGGGGGTATATAGTTTTTGTCGTGTACGTCCGTCTGTTTGTCCGTCTCTCTGTCTGTTCGTCTGTCTGTCTGTTTGTCCGCAAAAACTTTAACCTTACCCATAATTTTTGATTTAGTGGAGCTATGACATTCATATTTCACATGTGTATTTTTGGGTCAGCGTGTTCATACTTCCCATATGTAATCTTTGAGACAAAGCCTTTCTGTAGAAACCGACAACCTTGACCCTTTGACCTTGTCCTAATTTTAAAAATGTTAATTTTGGCCATAACCCTTGAACAGGTGGTGCTAGGGTTTTCCGTTTCACATTTGTATTTCTTGTGAAAAGGCCTTACTTTAGGTACTAACATATTTAACTGCATTTGAGAAAGCTTAACCTTCGCTATACGGGGGCATCAGTGTTTCACAAACACATCTTGTTATACCCCCCGCTTGAAAAGTGGAAGGATATATAGTAATCGGTATTTCCGTCCGTCCGTCTGTTACGCTTTGGGCTACCCATCTCTTATCCGCAACTCCTCTCATACCATTGAAGGAAATTTAATGAAACTTTCACAGATTCTTAATTACATATGGCCATTGTGCACTTCCTATTTTACTTTTTGATCTGACATATATTTTTGATTTTCCATAGCAAAACATGGACACTGCCATTATATTCATATGGGAGGCGGGGGGGGGGTATCATTTAGTGAGCTCATTGCTCACAGTACCTCAAGTTTTACTTCAAATCCCATTTTTGTGAAAATTTGAATAAAAAATGAAAAACTACGCGATGAAACTTGTTCATTTTACTCATTAAAACAAGATTCAAGTTGTTATTTTCAAATTTTTTGACAAAAATAAGCATCTTTCAGACTTCCATCAAAAGGTACTTTATGTAAGCCACTTATATTTTAATTTATACCCCCGCTCTTATGGAGAGGGGGTATACTGTTTTACCTTTGTGTGTCTGTCTGTCCGTCCGTACCAAATTTTGGTCTCGGTTTTCTCGACATCTACCCATTGCATATACTTGAATTTTAGCAATCTTTGTTTAAGCATGTCATATAATGAGATTCATTTTCATACGAATCCGATGTCATCTCCTGTTTATCCGTGCGTCTGTCTATGATATAAATTTTAGTCGTATTTTTCTCAGCAATTACTCATCGCAGATGCTCGAAATTAGCACACTCTATGTTTAGACATGCCTTAGATAAAATTTTATTTTATACGAATTTGATTTATCTGTTTATCCGTGTATCTGCCCGTACCATATAAAACAAATTTTGCCCGCATCTTTTCAGCAACTACTCATCGCAAATGCTTGAAAGTTAAGGATCCTCTTTATTTAGGTATGCAATATAACTTCATTTTTTGTACGAATCTGTTGTCAACTTTGTTAATATCCGTGTTTCCGTCCGATGATAGATTTTGTTTGCAAAATTTTCAGCAACTACTTACCTCAGATGTTTGAAAGTTTAGAATTACCTTTGTTAAGGCATGTCATACGGCGGAATTAATTTCGATACGAATCCGATGTCATCTTCCTATTTATACTTGTTTCTTTCATTCTTTCCATCCATTCTGAGGCCATCTTTAAAAAAATTTTTAGTTGCCCTCTCTTGACTGACAAAAAATGGCCCAGCTCAAAACTTTATTTTATTTCAGGACACGATATTTTTGTTTCAGTTTTATTCCTCTTATCCCGTCAACGAATATGTTGAAATTTTCTGGAAAAAGAATCACCCCACCTACCTACGACCCCATCATTTTACCCCGAGTTGGGGGAGGGCAGGCATTATTTAAAGAATGGCCTGAACTTGGATATTTAGTATTTACGTCAGAGCGGCAGCATTATTTTATTTTATTTCATATTTTATCGCCTAATACATATTTGTGAGCATTGAAATTCAGTTTGCAAATACAATTAAATTTAAGTTTCAATATACCTATTGTCGTAAATATTTTTGTTTCATATTTTTATCGCCTAATACATATTTGCTTATACATTGTATGTTCAGATAAATCTTTGAGTTCTACCTTTAAATTTTACTCTCATTTCTAAAACAAAACAAAAAAAAACCCAGTAAAAATTGGAGTTGTACATGTATCTACGATTTGTTTTATTTCTCGGATGAGGCATGTACATTTTATCTAATGCTTTATAAGGAAAAGTCAACTTATTCTACTTTTCCTAACAGAAAAAGAAAACAAGTGTCCTGTAGAATTTCACTATTACATTTGGTACTCTGTAATCGAAAATCGAGGAAACACCGATCGGTGACTTACGGTTTCGCTACCAGTTTTTGTTTCACGCGTGTTTGATGTCAGTTTTGAACTGTAAATCTCCTTTCATGCCTCGATATGTACGCCATGCTGAATTTTCATTAGTAACTAGAAATATGTTAATTAGATAAATATATAACTAGTGCTAATTGTAACGGGAACCGTTACAGATGTTCCCCAAACGCTCCCCAACTCCCTTTTCGTGCCATATTCCCTGTAAGTTTCATTAAAGAAGGCAAAATCTATGCATTTAAGACGTAAACAACGTTTTCCCAAAAGTATACCAAGTGTTTCAAATTTAAGAAATGCAGGCGTGCGCATGTGATTGCATGAGCGTAATGACGATATTATCTTGTCTACACTATTTTACTCATTGCACGTGCACGCACGTGCATGATGACCATACCTTCTTGTAGGAGTCCATTATGTCTGTCTATGTTCTTAATCCCATCCTGTTTTGTTGAAAAACAAGGGAGTTATAGCCATTTAAAGTTTCAGCCAATCAGATTGCAGCGCACGTGCATGCGCGCGTTTTCATGACAATTATTATATATCATATTGAAGGACATCTTAAAGTATGCCTATGTTTAAAATTTCAAAGCATTTTGTAAAAAAACAGAAAAGATATTGAGATTTTTGTTTCAGCCAATCAGAGCAAAGCGCACGTGCACACACGTGCATGCATGTGAATGGTGACCATACCATCTTGTAGGAGTCCTTTATGTCTATTTATGTTCTAAATCCCATGCTGTTTGGTTGAAAACCAAGGGAGTTATAGTCATTTAAAGTTTCAGCCAGTCAGATTGCAGCGCACGTGCATGCGCGTGATTTCATGAAAAATTTTATATATCAAATTGTAGTACATCCTAATGCATGTCTATGTTATAAATTTCAAAGCATTTCATCATAAAACAAAAAAGATATTAAGATTTCTGTTTCAGCCAATCAGAGCAAAGCGCACGTGCATGCAAATTTGACCATGTCATCTTATCTACACAAATTATATATCTTTATATAATGAGTTTCAAAACATTTCATCAAAAAGTATAAAAGTTACAACCATATTAAATATATCAGTCATTTTACTCATTGCACGCGCCCGCACGTGCATGCGTATGCGCGCAAAATGATCTTCGTTCGGCACATCTACACAACATGCCTACTAACCCTAAAAAGGTTTTAACTTAGTTTGGTGAACAGTTTCTGAGAACACTTCTGGACAAAAAAGTACCGGAGAAGAAATAAGAAGAAAAAAGAATAATAATAATAACTAGTGCTAATTGTAACGGACACCGTTACAGATGTTCCCCAAACGCTCCCCAACTCCCTTTCGGTGCCATATTCCCTGTATTAGCTTCATTAAATAAGACAAACTCTGTGCATTTTTGACTTTAACAACGTTTTCCCAGAAGGATACCAATTATATTCAATTTTTAGCATTGCACCCAAGCGCATGTGAATGCATGTGCGTTATGACCATATCATCTTGTCTACACTATTTATACATTTTAATATACTATATATTAAAGCATTCAGTCCAAAAGTAATAAAAATCACTCATTCAAGAGTATTTTTAAATATACTCGTTTCAAATGCACGCACGTGCGTGCACGTGCATGATGATCATACCTTCTTATAGGAGTCCCTTACATCTATCTATGTTCTAAATCCCATCCTGTTTGGATGAAAAACAAGGGAGTTATAGCCATTTAAAGTTTCAGCCAATCAGATTGCAGCAACGTGCATGCGCGTAATTTCATGATTTTTTTATATCATTTTGTAGGATATCTTAATGCATGACTATATTTTAAATTTCAAAGATTTTCGTCAAAAAACAAAGGAGAAATAGCAATTTAAAGTTTCAGCCAATCAGATTGCAGAACACGTGCATGCGCGTGATTTCATGATATTTTTTCTATATCATTTTGTAGGATATCCTAATGCATGACTATATTTTAAATTTCAAAGAATTTCGTCAAAAAACAAAGGAGATATTGCCATTTAAAGTTTCAGCCAATCAGCTTGCAGCACGCGCACATGCGCATGCATTCATGAAAATTCTTATATTTCATGTGGTAGATCTTCATTATATAGGACTATGTTCAAAATTTCAAAGGATTATGACAAGAAACAAGAAAGATATTGAGACTTTAGTTTCAGCCAATCAGAGTGAAGCGCACGTGCATGCGCGTGAGATCTTGCTATTTTGACCATGCTATATTGTCTATACTACTAATGTATCCTTATATTATGAGTTTCAAAAAATTTCATCAAAAAATAGAAAAGTTACGGCAATATCCATTATATTGGTAATTTCACCTATTGCACGTGCGAGCTCTTGCAAGCACGTGCGCGCAAAATGACCTTTGTTTGGCAACTCTACATAACATGCCTACTAACCCTAAAAAGGTTTCACCTAAGTCGGATGTGTAGTTTACAAGATCATTCGTGGACAAAATTTTCCCAGGAAGAAGAAAAATAATAATAAGAATAATAACTAGTGCTAATTGTAACGGGGACCGTTACAGATGTTCCCCAAACGCTCCCCAACTCCCTTTTGGTGCCGTATTCCCTGTAAGCTTCATTAAAGAAGACAATTCATTCAAATTTTAGCATTGCACGCGTGCGCATGTGAATGCATATGCGTAATGACCATATCATCTTGTCTACACAGTCTATATATTATTTATACTAAATATTAAAGTATTTAATCCAAAAGTTTTTAAAAAATACGCTCATTCAAGTGTATTTTTGATTTTACATATTTC
Source organism: Saccostrea cuccullata (assembly GCF_032062105.1). Lineage (NCBI taxonomy): Eukaryota > Metazoa > Mollusca > Bivalvia > Ostreida > Ostreidae > Saccostrea > Saccostrea cuccullata. The sequence goes on from NW_026923164.1 coordinate 72,140, forward strand.
ACGTGCACGCACGTGCATACACGAGCATGGTGATTATACCTTCTTGTAGAGGTCAATTACATCTATCTATGTTCTAAATCCCACCCCGTTTGGTTGAAAACCAAGGAAGTTATAGCTGTTTAAAGTTTCAGCCAATCAGATTGCAGCGCACATACACGCACGTGTATGCATGTGCATGGTGTCCATATCTTCTTGTAGAAGTTAATTATATCTATCTATGTTCCAAATCTCATCCTGTTTGGTTGAAAACCAAGGGAGTTATAGCTAGTTAAAGTTTAAGCCAATCAGATTGCAGCGCACATGCATGCACGTGCTTCCAAGATAATTGCTATATATCATGTCGTAGGATATCCTAATGCATGGCTATCTTCAAAATTTCAAAAAATTTCGTCAAAAAACAGGAAAGATATTGAGACTTTAATTTCAGCCAATCAGAGCGAAGCGCACGTGCATGCGCGTGAGATCTTGCTATTTTGACCATGTCATATTGTCTATGCTACTAATATATCCTTATATTATGAGTTTCAAAGCATTTCATCAAAAATTGAAAAAGTTACGTCTATATCAATTATATTGGGCATTTCTCATGTTGCACGTGCGCGCTCTTGCAAGCACGTGCGCGCAAAATGACCTTTGTTCGGCAAATCTACATAACATGTCTACTGACCCTAAAAACATTTTACCTTAGTCAGATGTGTAGTTTACAAGATCACTTGTGGACAAAATTTTCCCAGGAATAATAATAATAATAATAATAATAAGAAACAGAGTAAAAACAATATGTTCCCCAACTTCGTTTGGGGAACATAATAATAAGAAACAGAGTAAAAACAATATGTTCCCCAACTTCGTTTGGGGAACATAACTAGAGCAAAGCTCGTTGCAAAGCAACGAGTAGGTCTTCCGTCCTGTTTGACCGGAAGTAGCTTTCATTTTTAACAAAAATAAGAAATAACGTCCAAAAATGGTTTGAATCCTCTGAGATTTGTTTAATCAATGCAAAAATAAGCCACTTTTTGCTACTTCCGGTTTTACCGGAAGTGACGACGACGGACAAAAAATTAATTATTATGCTCCCAAAGACATATGTTACCCAAAAACTTATCAAGAACGGCAAAAATACGCGTTTTCCGACTACTTCCGGTTTGGCCGGAAGTGACGATGCCGGACGTATTTTGACGACTTCAATAGATTAAGCTTGATATTTTGAACATCTTTGCTTCTTTGACATATTACAAATTCTCAATACTTTTTGAGTTACAAAGAAAACACTTTCGGCCCCTCTAGGCCCTTTATTTTAGGGGTCAGCCCTTTTTTCGACATATCATTTGGAAGATCTTGGAATTCTACACTTCTTTTGTTCTATATGTTTTAACAAAATATTTCCAGGTAAAAAGATAATGTAGAAAAGTTGTTAAAAATTGTGAAATTCGCGATAGGACTATTTTTGGGCCATAGCGAGCGCCGGAGTGCGGAACTTCCGATAAAAATGAAATACCTTATACATATCTATAGACTTTGGTCTATCAAACCTGAAAGTTTCATGTTTCTATCTTGAGCCATTATTGAGAAAACTGCCGGACAAAATGACCCTCTAAAACTCACTAAATCGCAGAAAACTTCGAACCGGAAGTGACGTCATCAAATTTAAAAAAAACGCCTTAAGTTCATATCATTTGTCATCAATGCTGAGAGTTTCATGAAAATCCATCGACGCATTTACGAGAAATCGCCTGCACAAAATCGGTAAGAATAATAATAAGAAAAGTTGAAAAGAAACAACAGAATAATAAGAAGGTCTTCCGTCTGAAACGGAAGACCTTAACTAGATGCGTTCTTGTTGCTAAAGCAACAAGCGGTCTTCCGACCGACTTTTCGTTAGATATCTATGCTGCGTCATCCCATGAAATAGGTTTCAGAATGTTTTTTTCCCTTTACGTTCATTTACAGCAGTCTCTCAACATATATCATGATTATTACAGATAAACCTCAAAATATCTTTAAATATAGCTTTCAAAAATTGGCAAAATATTTCATACATGTTATAAAAAGTGAGAAAAGTCATTTACAATTGAAAAATGATAGAAACAAAGAAAAAATTTGGGAACGACCACGGCGGGATTCGAACCCCCGACAGTGGGACAAAGTTTGGTTCGATCATATCTTTTCAATAAATGCACGCATCAAGATTCTGAATACATATTTAGAATTCTCATAAGACACACTATAAACCCTGTAAATCAAAAAGAAAAATATTGAAAAACAAAAAAGTTGAAAAATGGGACTTTTTGAATTCACTTCCGTTTGCGACCGGAAGTGCCGACGACGAAAAATAAAGGTCGTATCCCATAATGGAGTTCGATGTTCTATCACCTCAGTGAGTTTCACTTTCATATCTTAAGCCGTTCTCGAAAAAAATGCTGGACAAAATGACTTTTAAAAAAAACAAAAATCCCCAAAAATCGCGAACGAAAGTGAATTTCGAAAAAATAAAAAACACGTCTGGAGATATTCTCATGATGCATCATCCCTGTGAAAATCTTTTTAATCCATCCACGCACAGCTGAGATATCGCTCTAACTATGAAAAAAAGAATAATAATAATAATAAAAAACAGACGAATAACAATAAGGTCTTCCGAAGGAAGTCGGAAGACCTTAATAATAATAATAAGAAACAGAGTAAAAACAATATGTTCCCCAACTTCGTTTGGGGAACATAATTATTGTCAACATCAAATGATATATCTAGAGGATTTCAGAGAAACAATTCTTTGTAAAAAATGAAACGATAATTTTTGACCCCCTAGTCGCCCACGTGTGTTCTTCAGATGATCATCTTAAAATACTGTCTTGTCACTGCATGATTACGTACTTGACAATTATATTGTTTTGTACGGCAATCAATTAACAGCTGCTATAAAATCTGTATAATATTTAATTGATCAGTCATGTCTTTTTTTCCGTTTTTTGATTCAGCAACAGAAATAGTCAAATTGCTGACAGTCAGCTTGAACTTGCTCTTTTTCAATGAATTCCTTTCTATGATTTTGTCAAAGAGAGCAGGTGCCTGAATGCGCGTCAATTATATGAACAAAGTTTCTGCTTCAACTCTTCCTATACGGTTATTAACATTCTTATGATGAATAATAAATCAATTAATAAAAGAAAATGTGATGTTTGATATGCCTCTGGTGATTACTATGCTGTTCATGATCGGGGTATCAAGAACCGATGGACATTGTTCTGTCCTCTGTCTTCGTAAGACCGCGATAAATAAATTTTATATTAAAACATGCAAAGTAATGCCATATATGTTAATTTCCCAACTGGTTAGGCAGCATAAGACAAACACTATAATACAGTGTTATCTTACCCAACTGCACTGGACTAACTCAGGCAGGATATACGACCGTTAGCCAGAGAAAAACCATTGGCGAGTTTCATCTAGCTTAGTCTCCTAGGAGTTGTATAGGGCTAACAGAGAACGGCTAGTTCTGCTGAGGTGTGTTTATGTTCATTTGCAGTATGGATCATGGAAAGTTTTGATATTTATTTTACTGGAGGAGATTGAGTTTTCGTTTGGATTTTTTGGTACCTAAGAATGTTCAACGATTTGTGGTTAGTATTTCTATACCAGATGAATTTAATCTTAGACATAGCAGAGATGTCAGGTTAATTGATCAATTAATGCATAAACTTAATTTTTTAAGATGTGTTTTATATAAAATATTTGATTCATTTCGTTCTGTTTAAGAACGACAATCATCATTTTTTCTTGTAGAAAAGATTAATATTTTGGTAAAATGTGAAATAAAAAATATAATTCAGATCATGTAAGAATTCATTTCGAATACACAAATAACGTTTTGTGAATTGATTTACAATGGGGTTGAAATCCTCCCTCAATTGTAATTATTATATATGTTTATTCACTAATCAAGGGCCCTCAGGGGGCATGAACAAATTATTACAATGTGATTACATTGATTACAATTGAATATTATAGACGTATAATGTAATATGACTTAGTAATTAGGTTTGACATGGAGAAGTGCAATATCACAAGGTGCATCATCATGAAAATGTAGGATTTGTTACATAATAGTATAGTCTCACACTGGATCAAAAGTATAGAAAACCACAGGATGATAAAAAAATAATAATAAAAATTGAATAAATAAAAATTGAACATTCTTGTAATAATGGCAGTACGATAATATATATTACAACTGTACCCATATGTCACATTGGGACTCGTATACTAATTCAACACAACATTGATTGGTACTTCAGCGAAATGAATTTATTATATTTATCTTTTTTTTGTAAAAATGACCACTGTAGTAACTACGATTAAATAAACAGCAAATATCTTTCTAAGTTACATGTATTAAACGTTACCCCCATCTATCGACGGAATTTTTTTTCTCTCTATTTCCGTCAATTTTTTTTTTATTAATAGTAAGACACATTATTTATTTAAACTTAAATCCCTTTTCAGAATATAAGTATCTGGAGAGAGCGCTGATGTGAATCTATTTATAAAGATAACCGTTTCACACCTTATTATCAAAACACACAAAATATGCTGTAAAAGTCTCTCCCCTGGTGCGGCGCAGGAGAGCAGATATCTTTCAAATATTCATTATCAACACATCTAATTTCCTGTTTATCGGCACTTCAGAGGATGAAAATATGTAGAACCTACGTTCAACTTAAGTACATCAGGATTAGTTGACCAATATTCGAAATGAATATCGATTTATATCATTTATATTAGGATATTTCTTAAAGATTTTGCTGGATATACCTGCGATATAGGAGCAATATCTGAAGGTGAAAAGGCCTAACGGACCAAAACTTGTAATGAAATATCTTAGAATTCCCCGTGGTTTGTACCCGATAAAAGTTAGGATCCTTGACTTCCTAGAAGAAGCAGCTGGAATAAGTGTAATGAACCCATTCAGAAGAAAGTTACCAATTTATCTTTTTTTGACATTTTCAATGAAAGGTGTTTCAAGCAATTCATTTTATTATTGTAAATTGGCCAAAATACAAACGTTCCTTGAAATGCGATTTTTTAAAGAGATACTTGCAGGAAAAAGCTTTGTTTACTAGCCTGCTCCATTCAAAAATAATAGTTATAATTGTTTTATATTCCTGTTTTTGTTTCTACCTTAGATAATTGCTGTAAGTAAAAAAATAAATAAAAGCTGCATGTCTTCACCCGAGGCACATGAAATCTCTGGTTGACAAATAACGAACGCGCACTTACTGCTAATGGTATCTCAAAGAAGAAATATTTAGGAAACACTTCTTTCTTTTTGATGTTTACCATAATAATATGAAAGTTCATTTAGGTAATTATTAAGATGTTTACAGCCTTGATAAATCAGTACCCTCACCTTGACCCGCATTTATGACACCACTTTTATCAACAACCATTCTACAGCGGATTCGCTAATCAATGTTCATGACTTTGGCATGAATTGTTTTAAAAAGTAGAGATAGAATGAGGCTTGCATATCACGTCCATTCGTAACCTATTTAATGTTCTCAAATACATGGAAACAGAATATATAATTTATGTCTTCTGAAATAGTCCGATCCCCAGGTTATGAAAATCTGAGGCAAAGCAATTGGATATGATTACATAATATATCTGAATTTTAAAGGTATATAATATGAAATTATCGATTTCTCTATTCATAGTTCATCATTAAAGTTAATCATATTACATAAGTAAAACCATCAGGCCTGGGGGCCATAAAATTAAGACGAGCTCATTTTTGATTTCAGTCGCACTTTTCCACTTTTAGTTCCTTTGGAAAAAAAGTGAGACAGAGATCAACAGTGAGCTCGTCTACGTTTTATGGCCCTCAGGCCTGATCTAATATATATTTTCAGTAAACACGTATTAAACACCATTATATATTTTCTAATCGAAAATTTATCAGCGAGTACATTTTTGGGTTTTAAAGAATATGTAACAAGGCATTTGAAGAAAATTGCTTATTTTTATTCAACCTTTTACATAAACAGTACCTTGCACTGTAGTTCTATATAATATAATACATAGCGTATAAAGCTAGTGCTGTCATTGCAGGACAAATCGCGTTGGAGGGGATATAATAACGTGCGTGTATTACTTTGTATTGTGTGAAAAAGAGATTTCAAATTGAAGCTGAATTTTGAGATTTTTTTCTTATTATTTTGTTATTTAAATAATTAAAGGCAAATGTAATGAAAAGTGAAATATATACAAAATTCTAAAAGTATTAAATTCATCTACAATTCTGTAAAATGTATATCTGAAAGAAACCAATTGGAATTTGTAATATTTAACGTTATTAAAATAAAAATAACATTATATATTGAAATACTTTGATTTTATGTTCCTTGAAAAATAGTTCTCTAAAGGCTTATATTTACTCCTACATTATTTTATTCTTTTAAGTGATTTTTTAAGACAAGAATGAGCAGATATATAACATTTAACGTTAATATGGCGACTCTTTTTTGTGTGTTTTAAGAGCATTGAAGAATAAATATGAGTTCAAGATTTGCTGACATAATTCACCCATTAAGAAAACATTTGATACAATTATAATCCCTCAAAAGATAACGACAATAAAGATTATTCATCGTATTCTTGGGTTGATAATCATGCTCAACAGTAGAAAATCAATATATACAATGTGTAAAGTAGAAAATTTGTGGAAGCACATAATTCCGGGTTAAAATGACAGAAATGTGATTGCGATCTAAACCGAAAATGTGTCATCTGTCGGAAAAGGTCTCAATTCATGGCAACTAGGATTGTGTAATCTAAATTTAAGTGAATGTCAAACTCGAAATATCATAAATATAATAGCTAAAAGGTTTTTTAAAAAAATGCCATGGATTTCATGTTAAGTCTAAATATTCCTTTTTTTGCTTTATCTAGTAATATATATGACGTTTGGAAAAAAATAAAACTGTTCACTGTGTGTACTCAGAAATCTTACTCGTCGGTTAGTTTGTCTTTATGTAAAAAAATAATTAGGTTAATTTTGCTCGCTTTAGCTTAAGGCTCAAGTGAGCTCTTTTGATCGAAATTGGTGTTGCTATTCATCTTCTCCAAAACCAATTAGCCAGTTTCAGTCTTTGCTTAGAGTATTCTTAAGTAAGAGAATTAAGTTTGTTAATAAAAGACCACTCCCTTATTCAAGGGGAATAATCCAAAAAAAAAAAAAATTAAAAATCAGACGGGTATTTTAAACATTTTCTTAAGAAAAAATGAAACTATTTGGGGAAGTTTATATCCAAATTTGTCCAGATATGACCTCCGAGGCTAAGGTGGGGCATTTATGAGAAGTCAAAGAATTTCAATTGAAAACACCAGAAAAAAAATAAAATTCTTTTTTCTCAAGAACAGCAAAGTCATGATTAATCATATCTGTATGAAAGTCCCCTTCGAGTAAAGAAAATTTACTTTTGTGCAAATCGCGACTCCCGGGTGTAGGGTTAGACCACGAGGGGTTATTCTTTTTCTTCTAGGGAACAGCTAAGACATGATTACTCATATTTATAAACATCCTCTGATTCTAATAATTTTTAATCATGACGATTGGAAGGGGGTAATATTTTCTCTGAATTTGAAAAAAAAGGAATATTTTGTTGAAAAATCAGCTGCTTACGGTAGGATTCTTCTCATCTTTCTAATATTTAAAAATTAATGAAATTTTCACAGAACCAAGAACACAATATCAGTAAGTGATAGTATCAGTGAAATTAAATTTGACCGTTTTATATTAGAGGCAAGGTCAGGTCAAGGTCATTATCTTTTTCCTTGACATTAAGAATAAAAAATACTGTTGCAAATCATGTGATACCTACTTCTTTTCCAAAATTTTAATGATTGTTCTTTTTGCATAAAAACATATTACTATATCGGATCTGTAGCATGATATTACCAAATTTACATAAATAATTTTACTTAACTGGATATTGTCTAATCCGAATTTTCTCTGTTTTTCTTTTTTTGGGGGGGATATATTAGTTATTTTCATATGCTTCCTATATTTAACTTTTTCTTATTTTCACAAATAATAAAGTAGTCTTATAAATGTACAAAATGATACATAAATAAAAAGTTTTGATCGTTTACTAAGAGAGAAAAAATACTTTTTATGGATTTTTGGCTCAAATCTGTACTTTGATTGGAAGCGTTTAAAAGCTAACAAAGTTCTAGTTTGTTTGAAAAATCATATTTGTTTGATATATTTTGAAAGTTCAGTCCCTCATTATTAATTTAACTTACATTTGAAAATTTTCCCCAAGTCTTCGATTGTGTAAAAATTATAACTAAATTCATTCTTTTATTATAATTTTGTAGGCAGAAAAGAAGATATTTTCATACGCCACCATTCCGCCAAAAATATAGTCCCGGCTAGTTTTCAAACGCAGTTTACCATTTCTATTTAAAGTTGTACATTTCTGATGAGGAAAGAAAAATATGGTCTTTTAAATTCCTTACACCTCAATATATAAGACATATAAGCAAATATACCTTGAATGTCTCATCTAGTCAGAGTCCAGAGAAGAATCCTACCTTAAACCTTGACGGTCCATTGCTTAGTAATGCAGTGGAAAAGTAATGCATACAATGGACAAAAACATGTGTATTAAGCTCTTTAGTTTTTGAATTACATGCTAAACAATACATATATATATAAATATTGCTATTACATACCCCTGAAACATTTTGGATGATTTGTATTTTTTTTTTCAATTTGATAACCCGTAATAATGAAGTTTAATGTCAGATAAATTCGAACAAGCCTTCACCAACATAAAAATAAAAAGATTTGCAAAATGAAGAGTTATTTATTTATAAATAAAAATTCAAAAGAAAAAACCAACTTTGGAAAGTCCAGCCATGTCGCCGTTTCTTAAGATTCGCAGTTTTCGTCATCTTTATGCAATAAACACGTGGGTTATATAAACTCACCTCCTCCATAATTAATTCTTACAACAGGCATGAGTACAGCAGTAGATCAACAGCTTTCATTTCCAAGTATCTGTTGTCATTGGCCTTGGATTACATCGCTGTTACACTTAATTAGTTTACAGATAAAATAACGATGCTACATGTACGTGGGGCATAAAGGGCTACTTTAACTAAGAAGTTAATTATAAAAATAGAATTATAATTATTTTTAAGAAATCCAAATTCATATCTCCTGAAGATCAAATTGGTTTTGAACATATTCTTTTTGCAATAAATATATTAAACGGGATTGGGCACAAGTTCTAAAAACTTAAATCGCCCTTTCCCTATACATGAAATATCGATGTGTCAAACAGTTTGTACTGAATAAATTCACTCACAATGTAGATATATATACTGCTACATTATTGTTTATACAAATGATAAATATAAGAATAATCAGTTTTAATCTACCAGAATGCTGAATATAAGAATGTACAACAGAAAAGAGATATTCATTTTCAGCAATACTCAGTTATGCAACCCCCCCCCCCCGACTAAAGTAAAAAAAATCAAAATTACGGACTTTATTAAATCTCAAGAACTTATCGAACAACTCTTTCCTGGCCTCGTTGTAGTTAGGGCATGAGAAAAATAATGATGATCTTCCACCTTACCACAAGGGCATAATGAATTGGATATTATGTTACACTTACTAAGATCAACGTTTTGCACACAGTTGTGCCGGAGTCTAGTATGCAGTATATTGCTGTATCTTTTTCCAAACTAGAAATAAGGCGGAGCTACTGTTATTTTTTGTATAATTTTACTTTTAAAACCAGAAAAAGAGCTCGAAAATCTGTTGTCTAGCGATAAAGAATTCCACTCATTTACTGCAGTTGGTACAAATGATGATTTATAAGTTTGCATCCTACATACAGGTATACTATAATTTTGTGAGTTTCTTGTTGTATATGCGGAAGCGTTACATTGCGTATCAGGTATGATCTTAGATAGGTAATCTGGAACTAATTTATTTATTAACTTTTTCATGGTATTTAATCTTTGGATCTTGCGACAATCGCTGAGCGGTTCCCAGCCTGTTTCAAAATACAAAGAATCTCTATAAGCAATTATAGTGAAGCCAGTAACAATCCGAGCTGCGTGTAGTTGCCAATTGTAGATCTAATATGTGTACTTATTGATTAAATCCACGTGTAAATATTTTAATGAGTAGACATTAAAGCAGCACATATAATTATTTTATATAATGCTCCTGTTTGTTGAAATATCTAATCAAATGTATTTAGAATATACTTCATAGTTGTGGCTTCTCAGGTGTATGGAATGAACAGACCTTTTTAAATATTAAATGGCTAAAATCTAAAGTTGTATAATGTCTTAAAGATCAGTACGTACAGAAATGTCGAAGTAATATGACTTGTGCGATTCGTCTAAAGGTCATATGTACAGCATTTTCAAAACAGAACTTTGATTTGAAAAATATTTAAACTTAGAAAATGATCATTGGTGGGCTGATTCGTTTGTATGAAAAAAAATCCTTAATTATTTTCCGATTCCATCTTTTCACAAAAAGTAAAGCGTTTATCGTTCTTTTGTCTGAAGGGTTTTTTAATGATATTTCTTGTGTATAAGCACGTGACAATTCAATCTGAGTTAAGTAAAGATTCTTTTTTGAATTCTGCCATGCATGTTGTCTATAATAAGGATGTTCTAGCAAAGAAAGATAATCTCTATAAATTCATAGACTCGGGGCGTATTTAACCACGTATTTGACTAATATTGTCCAGCAAATTTAAACCAATTCATTGTTAACACTCCGCTGTTTTAAATGAACAAAATTTCTCGCTGTTCGTCATTAGAGAGTTTCGTTAAGTACTGTGTAGAATTGGATTCAGCTTTTTTCACTTACTACGATTGTGAGCGTTTTCTACTTAGAGAAGCATAAGACCTTTATCCTCTTACATGTACATTCTTCTTAAAGTAAAAAGAACATCGTTTTTGATATGTAAAAAGAACATCGTTTTGATACATATCATAGTTTAACTGTCCCACAATGTGGAGCATGATAGACTGACTATCAATAAAAAACGCCTTGGTAAAACCTCCCGACCAACTTTGTATTTTTTTACTCAAGCCCTAGAGGGGCTTGAGTTTAAACGATGCTAGGTCATCGAATTACTGTTTAGAATTACAAAAATATATTATTTTTGTAGATAAAAATATTTATAGAAACAAAAATGAAGCTTATCCTGAAAACGTCTGTATATTCAAAGATATTAAGTGTTAAATACATTATTTTCTATGGCGAATGAATAATGAGTGAAGCGTCGCAGCCGCAACAGTTTCTATACAGAGATTTCACGCTTTCCTTTTATGAATCTCAGGTAACTTTTTACAGTCGCCGACAAAGCATCCTTACGAGTCCACTGCAGACTCTGAAAGGTGACGCATTTTATCGTTAACAAATTCTTGCATGGCCAGAAAATGTATGGCTGTACCCCCCAACTGAAAATGCTTTTCACGGGGCTGCAAATGATGTGTAATTTGAGAGACAGTAAAGTCAAAGCACAAAATCAATGTTAAATTCTCGTATTAAGCTTTGGTACCGGAAATTATATACTTCTTTTTTCGTACCGATATGCATTGGACATGCCGCTATGTCATTTCAAATCAAAAGCCACGGTCCGCAGTAGGAGAAACTACATTTTGTCCGTGGTTTGCAACGATGGATGAACCCGCAGTCACATGGATTTTTTGGAGCCTGGAGCTCCCCCCCCCTTTCACTTTGAAAAACTTTTCTACAGGCTTTTAGCAAGCTATCTTAATTGATGTATGTATTGAATGAGATGTACGTCATTAGGCAAACAATACAAAAACGTATATAGTTTGAAGTACATGTATACTAAATGTCTACATAAAAAATATTTCATTAAGAAACGGAAACGTTACTATGCTCTATAAAATATTCCTGAAAGTGTGTCACGTAAATTCATCTTAAAAAGTAATTAAGTACGATTAATAATTTTTTTTCCTAATAAAATTTAATATATGAATGTTGTTTCATGTATACAGTCATGTAGTTTATTCAACAGAGGATTGAACTCAATATATAGCCCTCATCTTAAAACCATTTTAGGATATAATGATACTTCTTAATTGACTTTCTACAGCTTGAGTATTTCTGACGTTTTGTCAGTATATACTTGTTCAAGATTGTGTTTAAAGTAGCATATACATGTAGGCCCAATGAACCGGGTGTTAATTGTTATTTAAGGATAAATAACACAAACTTTTCTCAGAAATCAGCAATATTTCACATCGATTTACATTTAAATTGGTAACCTGAATAATGTTTACCGAGTAATATGGGAGAATTTTATAAGATTTTGTCATATTGTCAAAAATTTGTGCAAAACAAAGTTCCATATCTAAGCACCAAGGAAATCCTACGATTTCTGTATCTTTATATTTCAGAGATTTGTTATTTATGTCATTTCAAATCAAAATCAGTTAAAAAATATATATCAATCCATGCATCAATTTTTTGCTTGTGTTAAGTACCCTTAATATAGTTTGTAAATATAAAACTATGTACACATGTCACTATAAATAAATTACTAAATCACTTTCACGTGTTGGTTTAGTTGTAATACAAGGTCATGTTACTATCTTTAGACAATGGCAGAAGAAATTTGATCTGATTTTAACCGTGACCTTTGATTTCATTTTAATGAATATATACGAGGGCTGTTCAATAAATAATGTCCTCGGTGCTCGGAAAGCAACAAAAACCCTATTTAAGGATTTAGCCTTAATGATTTCACTAAAATATTCTCTTTTGGTTGAAACACGTGTCCGTAATATTTCTCTACAATTTCTGATTGTTTTTAAAACACATTTTTGAGTATGGACTTTATGAGTATGGACTTTATGAATTTATGAGTATTCTTAAACTGGAATATGGCAGATCCTATGATTTCCTTGACTTGCATCTTCTTTCTGAAAGGTGTTGTTTTTTTCAAGTTTGGAAAATGAAACAAGTGAAAGGGTGAAAGATCTGGTGAATATTGTTGATGTGACAAAACATTAACTTTCTGTTTATCCCAAAACTACTTTACTCTTCACAGCGTGTGGGTGTTGACATTGACATGAAGAAGTTAATGCAGTGGATTTCTGATTCTGTTTCCATCCTCTCATAAACCTTTAATTTCTTTGCAAAAAAATGATTTCTAGACTTCTCCAGGAACTGAACTGCCTCCCCGACTAAGATTTTGAACAACAAGACTACTAATATTTAAGAAAATGACATTCATGTATAAAATTTTTCTGTACCTCTGTACTTGCATTTTTTTGCTTTTTTCAGACCTTGGCTGTTTTTGTGAAGCTCGTCTTATTGTAAATTTGTTTTGAGGGTTTAAAGCAATGAATTCAAATTTCACTATCTGTTTGAATTTCAGACAGACGTGGAAAACTTCAATTTTCGATTTTTAAAAATAAATGTAATTGTTTAGAAATTCTTACACACATTTTCAGGCATTTTTCAAAACGTAGAGTGACCATTGAGTACTTAGTTTTTTTTTACTGTCAAATGTTTCTTTAAGACTACCCCTAAAATAATGCCTATCAATTTTGCTATGTGTCTTAATATCAATCAAACATTCACAGTGATTATGTTGAAATTTAACAAACAGTACACTGGTTGTTAAAAGTCGACGGTTCCCATTTTTAATGGCCATTATATCATTTTTGTTCATTGAAATCCACCTGTTCATGTGTGTATAAAACAGACAGTTGCTGTAAATTTCAGTGAATATTTCTTTGGGATTGTCAACGAGTTTTACAGCAGCTTTCATGAAGCGTTTGATTCACTCTTGTTCACTGATTCTTTGCCGTTCTTTTTTGTCCCCCGCTTTCGCAAAAGCGAGGGGACATTAAATCTCATTCGTCTGTCTGTCAGTCAGTCTGCCTGTCTGTCCGTCCGTATGAATTTCATATTTCACATATGTATTCCTTGTGACTAGACCTTTCCTTGGGTACCACCAAATTTGATCTTTTGACCTTGACCTTGGAGTTTGACCCACTTTTACACAAAAATTTTAAATTGTTACTTTGGCCATAACTTTTGAGCAGTAGATACTAGGGCTTTCATATTTCACAAATATATTTTTTGTGGCAAGATCTTTCATTGGATATTAACAACTTTGACCTTTTGACCTCGGCCTTGGAGATTTCCGTACTTAGGAAAAAACTTTGACCTTGGCCATAACTTTTAAACGGTAAGGGCTAGGGCTTTCATACTTCACATAAGTAATCATTGTGAGAAGTCCTTTCATGGGATAACAACAACTTTGACCTTCTGACCTTGACCTTGGCCCATTTTCAAAAAAAAACTTTAACCCTGGCCGTAACTTTTGATTGATTGATTGATTGTATATTGTTTAACGTCCCTCTCGAGAATTTTTCACTCATATGGAGACGTCACCGTATGCCGGTGAAGGGCTTCAAATTTTGACCTTTACTCGGCACTCAGGGCCATTGAGCAGTGAGGGATCTTTATCGTGCCAACGCCTGCCGCTGACACGGGGCCTCGGTTTTTAATGTCTCATCCGAGGGACCCAAAGCCTTCATTTCAAGGAGCCGAGCGCATGGAAAAGGAACAGTTGCTACCAATTTTATCGACTGGGTCAGTCGCGGCCGAGATACGAACTCACGACCTCCCGATCACGGAGCGAGCGCTCTACCGACTGAGCTACCATCCGTAATTTTTGAAGGGTCAGGGCTAGGGCTTTCATACTTCAAATATCAAATCCTTGTGTCAATTCCTTTCATTGGATATCAAGCATTTACACCCTTTGACCTTGACCTTGGAGTTTGACCTACATCTTAAGAACTTTAACCTTGGCCATAATTTTTGAATGGTAAGGGCTACGGCTTACATACTTTACACAAGTAATCCTTGTCAGAAGACCTTTCATTGGATACCAAGAACTTTGACCCTTTGACCTTAACCTTGGAGTTTGACCTACTTTTTAGAATTTGGGTACCAATATATTAAATTTGCATTTAAGAAAAGTTTAATCTTCGCTTTGTTGCCATACGGGGTCATAAGTGTTTCACAAATGCATTTTGTTCCTTTTAACTTTTAATTGAGAAGAGATAGGGCTTTCATATTCCTTGGCCTTCACAATTGACCTTATTTTTAGCTCTACTGGACAGAGACCATCTACTAGAGCTTATGCGATAGTAATGCGTCCGTCTGTCTGTCTAGCTGTCTGTCTGTCTGTAAAAATTTTTTCAAAATGCTACTCCTCCTACAGTTTTGGTCTGATTTCACTAAGATACATAATTCTATGTATCGGTTTTTGGTTTCGATGAATGGTGTTGTGGTTACTAAAAAAAGAAATTTCTGTGAAATATTTTCAAAATGCTACTCCTCCTACAGTTTTGGTCTGATTACAATATCACTTGGAACACAAGTAGACTACACTATGATACGTAATTCTGTTTATCGGTTTTTGATTTTGATGAATGGTGTTGCCGTGGTTACTAAAAAATAAAAATTTCTTTGCAATACTTTTAAAATGCTACTCACTCCTCCTACAGTTTTGGTCTGATTTCAGTATAACTTGGCACACAAGCAGACTACACTAAGATACATAACTCTTTATATCATTTTTTGATTTCGATGAACTACGTTGCCGTGGTTAACTAAAAATAGAAATTTCTGTGAAATACTTTCAAAATGCTACTCCATGTACAGTTTTAGACTGATTATAATATAATTTGGCATGCAAGTAGATTACACTGAGATACATAATGATCAGTTTTGTGTTTTTTAATTTCAATTGAGTGATGTAGCAATAGTATTTAAAATTGGAAATTCTTTAGAATTTTATTAAAACTAAAAGCTACTCCCACAGTTTTAGTTTTATTGCAATCTTACCACGAAAAGAGATTTAATCAAGGATCATTATTCTATTTATTGTTTTTGTAAAGTTTTAAATCCCAACAGCTACTTTTCTCTTCCTTTATTATAAGTACAAACCGCAAAGATTCAGTCTCGACAGAGACTTCTGGTTTAAAAACATCAACTTTGGTGATAATTTCTAAATAACATTTAATATGGCGTTCATATTTGACATCTCACCCACAAAGACACTGAAAGCGGGGGACCACAATTCTTGGAATTTGCTTGTTAATGCAGTGTCTCGAATAGCACTTGTTTTCCAGCTTCTCACAATGAAACTATGAGATGAAATGTGGTCGCATAGACTGTAATCAATTCATTAAAGATTAAACCATGAGAGAAAATCAAGCTTTATGTCATATGATTTCTATATTGTATGTGATAGAGCTCAAGGCATTATTTATTGAACAGTCCTCGTAAGAATGAACATAAGAATTCGAATGGTATTGCTGATTGCCTTGAGAGCGTTAATTATTACCTTGACCCATATAAGATAAATAAAAGGAATCAATGGCAGGGTAAATACGTTATAATTCGTACATGAAGAAGATGTCAAAATATTTATGAAAAGAAAAATAATATTGTAAGTTCTGTTGTTGAGTTTTATTTTCAAATTTCTGAAAAAGCATTGCTATTTTTTTAAAACAGGTTTTATACAAAACTTTTCGATTTTTATGTTTCTGATATAGGCTTTTTTTTTTTGCAGATTGTGCTTCCCACCTGAATCATGGCTTTCCAAAACAACACAACTGAATTAAATTACACGTATGGTTGGATAAATTCAAATCGAGGATCTGTAGCTGAAATATTTGGAATGATTTGCACAAAATACATAGCACCTCCCATCTGTGTTTTTGGAATACTAGGTAATTCTTTCAGCCTTGTAGTCTTGTTGCGGAAGTCTCTAAAACAATCCCCATATATCAATTTGAAGGCTCTGACCATTGTTAATCTATTGGCTTTACTTCTTTCTTTTCCCTACATGATATACGGAGAAAATTCAAGAGAATATGGATGGATGTGGTACAACATCTACATTTTCATTCCTTTTGTCAGCTTTCTAACTGCCACTAGTATTTGGATTGTTGTACTGATGACCATTGAACGCTTTATGTATGTGAAATTTCCTCTTCGCGCAAAAGGACAATGTGGTCGAACAGGAACCATAACTCGAATATTTATCCTATCATTGTTATCATTTATTATATCGATTCATAAATTTTTCCAGTATGAACTAGATTCTGTCAAGGTAAGATACAAGAAGACTTCATTTACAAAAAGTGAAATGTCGCACGTTATTGAAATAACTATAATGGTGATTATTCATTTCATACCGTTAATGGTTTTAGTGGTTGTGAACACATTGTTAGTGAGCACAGTACGTCGGGCCAGGACCCGGAGGTTGACTTTGAACCTGCGCAATAACCAGGAGGGAGGTTGGCAGAAGGACGAGAGGCGCTTTACTGTCACACTCGTCAGCATAGTGATTCTGAACATCTGTTTTATTGGACCAACAACCATCACAGACATACTGTATTTAAGCACAATCCACCGACACAATAACGATATAATAACGACTATTTCAGTCTTGCGTCAGTTTTCAAATGTTCTCTTATGGTGTTGCCTGTCGTTTAATTTTGTGCTGTTTTGTACTTTTAATAAGAGGTTTTTACAGGCTGTGAAAGACACTTTACAGTTCCATAGATTTCACAGATTTCGAAGGAACCGTTCTATGAAATCGTCAGAGATGACGTTTTTGCGTTCAACAAACTTCGACAGCTAATCATTCATTCCCAATTGAGATTTTAATAAATATGATAATTAAACGATACTATTATCTTTGTTAGCTGCTTTTTTACATATTTTTATACGCTATCCATTGCACCACGTTTCACTACAGCTGGTACGATATTATCTTTTAACCATTCAATTCCACATATGCTGGACTTTAAATTTTCTAATGTGTAATGGATCTAAAATCAACATAATCTATATTAGAAGAATAATAGGTAAATAACTATTTTATTGTATTTCTTCGCATTGTCAATCATCCTCACCATGTCATTGCAAGGTTTTGTGATTTTGGAATTCCACAGTTCCGAAATCAGAAAAAAACTTCAATTATTTAAATCATACATCTCGCATGGCTTCAACACGCCCCTTGTTTATTTTGTTCCTTCATGACAAACTTATTAAAGGTATCTTCCTTCAGATGGCAATCCTTTTTTTTCAATTCCAAAGACTTTGAATATTTTTTTACTGAAAAAATATATATTAAATGATGAACCAGAGCAATTTCAAGCGAAGAAATACCTCGCGAAAAAAATTACTTACAATTACTTTTGATAACTAGGATATAAATTTTCTTTAACGTAAAAGCAAAACAGTCACGTACGAAGTCGACAAAATGATCAATGAATTTATTTATTTACTACTGCAATCAACGCTGACAAATAGATGCGTGTACTGTAACAGTTAGCTCTGAGACAAATCGCACGAAAGCTATATTACTGATTTACTGTAAAACAATATTTCTGGGTGATGACTGGCCGCCGACCCTGATAAAATGTCGCCTTCATTAACATTTCTTACTCGCACATCAAATTCGAGTCGTAAAAAAGGATATGTTCTGAGGAACATCAAATTTTTGAAATACTCAAGGCTTGCAACTATGGAATCCGGATAGGGACATGCAATTCACTATCGCATCACCGCACCATCGAGGTTTAGGTCAGTGGTGCAATGGTGCGATAACGATGAAGCGATAGCGTGATGACTTTGATGCGATGGCGCGACAATTCGATGACGATGGAGTGATAGCGATGACACGATAGTGCAATGACGAGGAAGCGATATTCATTATCGCTTCATCGTGCTATCGCACCATCGTCAATCCCATTGTCGCGCCGTCGCTTCATCGTCATCGTAAAATCGCTTCATCGACTTTTAAGTCGATGCTTGATGGTGCGATAGTGAACTGCATGGCCCTATCCGGATTCCATAGAAAACCGCCAATTTTATTTTAAACAATCGAGCATTACATGCACAATAGTTTGCGCACCGTTTTCACAACAAAGCACATGTTAATATATAGAACTTGGGGAAAACTTGCAACATTCTGCGTCCCATTTTATGAGAATATTTTCATGAGGTACAAAAGTCAATATGGAACAAAATTTTAATGTTTGAATAAAGCGTCATCCGGCGTTAAAAAACTATGTAAAACTTTTTAAAAAATTATATGTAGAGGTATACATATGTAGAGGTATACAAATATATTTTTATCTAATTTAAATGAAACGGGGGATTACGAAGAGTACAATAGTTCACAGAAAAAATACAAATCAAGAGCAGAGCAAACTCAGACCTGTAAAAGGTTAGAAAATAGATCCGGGCCCATGGAGAAGGTAGAATCCTCTGTCGGCTGGTCAAGCCCGCCGTGTGCTCCTTGTCTTCATGAGTAAACAGTAAAAATTGTAGAAAACTCAATTTGATATAATGACCTAACGATTTTTACGAAGAAAAAAAAAACGATTGTCAGCATTCGACTAATGATTGTATGCTGAAAAAGATTGCGGTATCGGTCGTAAAATTTGCGAAATGATGACTGTAAACGAGAATAATTAAATTTTGGTTGTAACGCACCATTTGATCGCATAGAAAATTATCCAAATTGTAAAATCTGTCGATGATGGCTTGTCTTGTTTGCTCTTGCTTATGAAATAGACTGAAAGAAATAAAATTCATAGAACTTTGCTACACACATATGGGAAGCTGACCACATGAAAGTTTAACTTATCACCTTTAATAAATTTTTATTAGGTTACAATTATTTTTTTCTTAATATCCAACCATGAATTAGATGCATCAATTGCAGACTCTTGGGTTTGTTTTGTTAATTTGAGTTCAAAGGGATATATCAAATCAAAGTAGGAATATAAATGAGCATCAATAATAAAACGTCGTCGATATAATTTAAATGTTGAATTAAAGGCCATCGCAAGAGACTTCGTCGTTTCAATTCAAAGTGTTTGAATAAAGTCTGGTTCATTGTCTGCTGTAAATGGGGCGATATTGATACCCATTAGAATTCAGTCGTTTTTATTGATTTTACATATATGAGCAATTACATGTAGTTGAAAGGCAAGTAATTTTATAACCATTTAATCGGACACATACTTCTTTTTTTCCCATAGCAAAACGTTGACACTGCCATTTTTTCTATAATACTTAAGGATACCCATCTCTTATCCGCAACTCCTCCTATACCACTGAATTGAATTTAATGATACTATCACAGATTCTTTATACCATAATGCCATTATGACCTCCTATTTTACTTTCTGATCTAACACTTTTTTCCGCGTCTCCCAGAGCAAAACATGCAATTTGGCATTATAATCATATGTTACGTCCGTCCGTCTGTCTGTTACGCTTTGGGGTACCCATCTCTTATCCGCAACTCCTCTCATACAACTGAATTAAATTTGATGAATATTTCACAGAATCTTTATTACATATTTCCATTGTGCACCTCCTATTTTACTTTTTGATCTGACACATATTTTGGGTTTGCCACATCAATTTTACCACATCAAAACATGGACACTCCCATTATATTCATATGGGAGACGGGGGTATCATTCATTGCTCACAGTACCTCTAGTTATACCCCCCGCTTGAAAAGTGGGAGGTTATACTGTAATCGGTATGTCCGTCTGTCTGTTACGCTTTGAGGTAGCCATCTCTTATCCGCAACTCCTCTTATACCACTGAGTGAACCAGAAGTCTCTGTCGAGACTGAAGCTCTACTGGTTTGTACTTATAGCAAAGGAAGAGAAAAGTACTTAAGCAGTTGGAAATTGAAACTTTTCAACAGCAATAAATAGAATAATGATCCTTGATTAAGTCTCTTTATGCTCTTAGTGCAGTCTACTTGCATGCCACATTTATATTATAATCAGACTAAAACTGTAGGAGGAGTAGCATTTTGAAAGAATTTCACAGAATTTTCTATTTTTAGTAACCACGGCAACACCTTCATTGAAATCAAAAACTGATATACAGAATTATGTATCTTATTGTAGTCTACTTGTGTGCCAAGTTATATTGAAATCAGACTAAAACTGTAGAAGGAGTAGCATTTTGAAAGAATTTCACAGAAATTTCTATTTTTAGTAACCACGGCAACACTGTTCATCGAAATCAAAAACCGATACTCAGAATTGTGTATCTTAGTGTAGTCTACTTGTGTGCCAAATTATATTGAAATCAGACTAAAACTGTAGGAGGAGTAGCATTTTGAAAGAATTTCACAGAATTTTCTATTTTTAGTGACCACGTCAACATCGTTCATTGAAATCAAAAACTAATACACAGAATTGTGTACCTTAGTGTAGTCTACTTGTGTGCCAAGTTATACTGAAATCAGACTAAAACTGTAGAAGGAGTAGCATTTTGAAAAAATTTCACAGAAATTTCTCTTTTTTAGTAACCACGGCAACACCGTTCATCGAAATCAAAAACTGATACACAGAATTATGTATCTTATTGTAGTCTACTTGTGTGCCACATTTATATTATAATCAGACTAAAATTATATTTGGAGTAGCATTTTGAAAGAATTTCACAGAAATTTCTATTTTTAGTAACCACGGCAACACCGTTCATCGAAATCAAAAACTGATATACAGAATTATGTATCTTATTGTAGTCTACTTGTGTGCCAAGTTATATTGAAATCAGACTAAAACTGTAGAAGGAGTAGCATTTTGAAAGAATTTCACAAAAATTTCTATTTTTAGTAACCACGGCAACACCGTTCATTGAAATCAAAAACTGATATACAGAATTATGTATCTTATTGTAGTCTACTTGTGTGCCAAGTTATATTGAAATCAGACTAAAACTGTAGAAGGAGTAGCATTTTGAAAGAATTTCATAGAAATTTCTATTTTTAGTAACCACTGCAACACTGTTCATCGAAATCGAAAACCGATACACAGAATTGTGTATCTTAGTGTAGTCTACTTGTGTGCCAAGTTATATTGTAATCAGACCAAAACTGTAGGAGGAGTAGCATTTTGAAAAATTGTTTACAGACAGACAGACGGACAGACAGACAGACAGACAGACAGACAGACAGACGGACGGACGACGGACGCATTACTATCGCATAAGCTCTTCTGGTCTCTGACCAGTAGAGCTAAAAATGAAACTTTCACAGAATCTTTATTACATATTGCCATTGTGCACCTCATATTTTATTTTTTGATCCGACACATATTTTGGGTTTCCCGGCCACAGCAAAACATGGACTTCGCCATTATAATCATATAGGAGGCGGGAGTATCATTTAGTGAGCTCATTGCTCACAGTACCTCTAGTTTTCATTAAAATTGGGAGACTATTATTTTCACACTGAATTGTCAACAAACTACTTTTATTCCCGATCATGACAAAGAGTACAAGGTGGTTGTGACCGAACGACAAGGGGTGCTTTTCAAAGGCGGATCCAGCCCCCCCCCCCCCCCGTTGGATTTTTTTTATACACCCCGCTTGAAAAGCGGGAGGGTATATAGAAATCGGTATGTCCGTCCGTCTGTCTGTCTATTACGCTTTGGGGTACCCATCTCTTATCCACTCCTTTCATACCACTAAATGAAATTTGATGAAACTTTCACAGAAACTTTATTATATATTGCCATTGTGCACCTCCTATTTTACTATTTGATCCGATACATATTTTGGGTTTCCCACAACAAAACATGGACACACCCATTATATTTATATGGGAGGACGGGGGTATCATTTAGTGAGCTCATTGCTCACAGTACCTCTAGTTTTTAAATATTGTTTGCACTGTCCTAAAATTAAGGGGAAACACTTCTCATATGTTAGAATTTCTCAGGCTTTGTCCTGGACCCATCGGGGGCCTCAATACAGCCATAAGACCCCCTACCTTCTAAAGCCCCCCCCCCCCCGGGTTATGAAATTCTTGGATCCGCCACTGCTTTTCCTCTGTGGTCCCTAAATCTGATGGTTATAAAAGTGTATTGTTTCAATGGACTTTTAAGCTTGATAATATATGATTATGAACAATATTTACTACCCTTGTCGGTACAGGGGTACCCAACGGATGGAAAATTAGCTACAAAAAATTGTCTTAAAGCTTGCTCGGCTGCAGGATTTAATCTGTTCATATTAAGAGTAAATTACTGTACCAAAATGCGCTTTAGTATTAGGCGTGAACACTTTACACCGGATTTACGACAATATAGACGAATCAGCGCGCCCTTTATTTTACCAATTATCTAGAAAATTTATATAGAGTTTGCCTGATACAATTTGAAAGAACTTTGCAAGAATTGGTTTTCTTAAGTCTAAAGTTTCTTTGTAAAATACCCACAAGCTTGTACACTGACATTCAA
This sequence comes from Saccostrea cuccullata, assembly GCF_032062105.1. Classification (NCBI taxonomy): domain Eukaryota; kingdom Metazoa; phylum Mollusca; class Bivalvia; order Ostreida; family Ostreidae; genus Saccostrea; species Saccostrea cuccullata. Next base: position 95,534 of record NW_026923164.1, read on the forward strand.
TTACCTGCACATTAGTAGTGTTGGGCAATTACAATAAGTGCAAGATGCGATAAGTAGATCTTAAGCTGAACATTGATCACAAAGTAGAAAATATAGTTCAGCAAAATAATCTGAGTAGTCCCCCTCACCCCCTTTCTTTCTAGATCTGTTCGTACTATATGTACCGTGCCTTCAGGGGTCATACAGAAGACAATACGTTAATGCTTATGATCGACTTTCTTCATTGTATTTTTTGTCACTGTATATTTATCTTGACGGTCTGTTGAAATAAGCTCGACTGTGTGGTCTGTTCAATCCGGGATAATGAGGTAATTATTTTAAGAAATATCTGAACTCGTGTTCACATTAGCATCTTGATGGCATATGCATGTTCAAATAACGTTTAATATATAAGTTTTCGTTTAATTTTAGTTTTGATGAACCGCTCATGTCCTATAAAAAATGAAATGCTACAAAAATTAAAAATGCAATTTACTTCTGATTGCACGTTATCAATTTCATTAAAGCAAGATAACCGAATAAGAAATTCAAAACGACGCTACTTGACTGTAGAAGAAATTAGGGCTCAAAATTATTGTATTTAAAGTTATCAAAAATTAAATGTGAGCAATTTTATACTTCATTATATTTTTTGCAAAGACGTTTATTCTAAAAACGAGAAAATAAAAATATACATGAAAACAAAAATCCGTAAAATAATAAATATCTTTCCAAATACATGTCTGTTTTATTCGTCTGCCCTGTCTAGTCTGAAAACATGAAAATAAATTTTATTTTGACCTCAGCGTAACATTCCGTTTACTCATGTCAAATTTCGTATCGGATCTGAATATATGCCTACCTTCTTGTGAGGTGCAGAGTTTTGCTTTTTGTGCAAATAAATATTTTGTAATTCGTGACGGGGCATCAACTTATGAAAAAGATAAGTAATCAAAACAGAACGATATCAACTTAGATGTCAATATCATGTTCTACCTCCAACTTAGAGGTAGACATTACTAAAGCCTCTTATCACGTCATTAATCTATACATAGATGGATTCTGTTTTATTGTCTCACATTTTCCTTAGTGTTTACATCTGTCCTTCCGGAATGCTTTTTAAATAGTCATTAGACGGACGTAAAAATTGCTCCCATTTTATTAAAAAAAACTTTATTATAAGTTACTTCAAAATTCATTTTAATTACAGTGTATTAATTTTTTGTAATACAATTTGATGTGGATTCGTTAATATACATCAACACTATTGAGAATGCATTAAGTCCTTGAAAATCTTCTTTGTTACTGGGTATTATTCTGCTGATCTAAGTACATAGTTATGATGAGCAAGCTTAGGAGGTGCTTCTCCAAATATTGTGAATTTCAAGGCCCCTGGACAGAAGTGCGGGGGCTCTAATGATTATATACAGAATTTAATCACTGCTTTGAAATCTGCTTTTTGTTGGTTTTCATCAAACTTTTATGATGAGCAAGAATGTCTTTTTCAAATTGTGAAATTTGTGGCCCCAGGGTCAGGGAGTTCCTGTGGGGTGGGACACTACAGACTATATAGTGGAAATGCATATTTTCTTTGTTCCTTTGCTCCGTCTCTGGGTATTATCAAAATAAGCATGGCAGGTGTATAGTTATAATGAGCAATGGTGCCTCTTTCAAACTATGAATATACTATGAAATCAGTGATCGGGAGGTCGTGAGTTGGAATCTCGGCCCCGACTGACCTAAGTCGATAAAAAAACATTCTAAGACGCCCATGGGTCACATCGCTCACCTGAGCACTGTGGCTAGCATAAAAGCAGAAATTAGTTTATTATTGAAAAGTTTAAACCCAAAAGTAGTCCCACACATTCCTTAAAGGTAAGAGGGTATGATTTGCACAAACTTGAATCTACACTACCTGAGAATGCTTCCATATAAAAACATGTATGACCAATCATGGCTTTGCTATTCTTGAGAAGATTTTAAAAGAATTTTACTCTATACTTTGGTCGCCATTGTGGCCCCGCCCTACCCCCTGGGGTCATGATTTGAACAAACTTGAATCTACACTACCTGAGGATGCTTCCATATAAATATGATCAATCATGGCTTTGTTATTCTTGAGAAGAAGATTTTTAAAGAATTTTCATATATATTTCTATGTAAAACTTTGGTCGGCCATTGTGGCCCCGCCCTACCCCCGGGGGTCATGATTTGAACAAACTTGAATCTACACTACCTGAGGATGCCTCCCTATAAATATGATCAATCATGGCTTTGTTATTGTTTAGAAGAATTTTAAGGACTTTTCCCATATATTTCTATGTAAAACTTTAGTCGGCCATTGTGGCCCCGCCCTACCCCCGGGGTCATGATTTGAACAAACTTGAATCTACACTACCTGAGGATGCTTTCACATGAGTTTCATCTTTCCTGGCCCAGTGGTTCTTGAGAAGATTTTTTTAAAATGCCATTAATTTGTTATTAATTCATAATTATCTCACCTTGGAAGAGGTCGTGGCCCTTCATTTGAACAAACTTGAATCCCCTTCACCTAAGGATACTTTGTGGCAAGTTTGGTTGAAATTGGCCCAGTAGTTGTTGAGAAGAAGACGAAAATGTGAAAAGTTTAGAGAGACGGAAATACAGACGGACGCCGGACAAAATGTGATCAGAAAAGTTCACTTGAGCTTTTAGCTCAGGTGAGCTAAAAATGGGCAGCAGCTGTTCCTGCGCCATGCGCGCGGCTTTTTGAAGTGAAAGTTGCGGGTCCTTCGGATGAGTCCTTAAAACCGAGGTCCCCTGTCACGGCAGCCGTTGGCACGATAAAGATCTCTCACTGCTCAATGGCCCTAAGCGTCGGGTCAAGTCCAGAATTTGAAGCCCTTCACCGTTATATAGTGACGTCAAAACCACATACAATCAATCAATCAAACTGTGCATTTCATTTAATGGCCAATGGCTTAAAACACAAACCAAAATCATTTGTTGGAAAGTTGTTACGATACTGAGGTGCCCTATAAGGCCCGTGAGCCTCTAGACTAAGTTTTTTTTTATCGATCCTGTTAAATTCCTTTTCTTCCCTTCAGCTACATGTGTACTGTAAATCAGTTTCGATGAACATTTGTTGATGATAAAAATAAAAACAAATATAGTTTAAGTTTATACATTTATATATAAGATCATTGACCATCACTTACGTAAGTACTCACGTGCTTAAGGAAAATTAGCAGAAAGATTCAGGTCATTGACAAAGTGAAATTGAACTGAATTATATTGTACAGGTACATATCATGACATTTATGCCTAAAAAGGATAATTGATCGGCAAAAATATTTCCAAATGCAATTTCTTCTATGTCAGTGTACTCGTAGTACAGTTTGACCGGGTTAAAAGACTTTGATCAATTGTCTGGCTTTTTGGGGGTTGAGAGAGACGAAATAGCGAAAATATTCATGAAGAAGACGATTGTAACTTATTTATGTAAATGAGTTCACAGCCAATCTCACCATAATGAGCACATCAAAACACATTCATGAGAATGATTATATAAATCTGTAATGTACCCACCAATTAAACTATATACATGTACATTAACGATCAACAAATACTGCTTCAGGAATGTTGATAAATTTTGTTTCATATACTGTCGTCTTTAATCGTTTCAGAAGAGCAACTTAAACACGTACAATGTACATGTATTTCTATAACAAACCGCTGCAACAAAAATCCAATTGTTGCAGTCTCGTATTATTAAAACAGACTGGTGCAATCGCTATTTTGATTGATTTAAAGATTATTCCGGTAGTCTTCTTATGCTTCTTATGCTGTTGCATGTTTTGAATGTAACAGAAACATGCGGTTTGGCCTCGGTATGCATTCTTTCACATTTTTGTTATTGCTTGACGTCACGGCGTCAGGCTGTATAAGGATTGATATTTCCAAGATCCGAAAGTGTTCTGTTGTATGAATTGGTGCGCTAACTTCCATGAAAACCTCATTCTAATGCCTCAGAATTCTATCTACAAGTTTTATATCATTCTTTAAAACAACATATCGTATACATCAGTATATGGACATGCAACACTAAAGAAATGATTTTTCTAATTTGTTTTCCGATCCTGCGGTTGGTTTATTCCATAAATGGACTAGACAAATAACGCAGTTAAATTAAGTCATCGTCTCCAGATGCATGATCTATTATATGTCTCTGTTCAGATGTACACAATGAATAAAAAGGCAGTGAAAAATCTTGGATTGTTCTTTCCACAAAGGCCTAAATATTGAATTTACTTTTATGATAGGATCACTATCCCCCCCCCCCCTTTTTAAGGAAAAAAAATAATTAACACACTTCAGAGGAGAAAATACACTCCAACAAAATGTGTATTTAATTATATCCATCTTTTAAAATGTTTACGATGCATGATTTGATAACAGATTTTATAATAGGTGTTACAACGTCAATGTAGCTTGAAATCAATTAAGATCCAAGGGCAGATCACTCCACTTGCACCCCCCCCCCCCCCCCCCCGAATAACAACTCTTTAGTATGCAGTGTAGAGATGATTCTTCTACAAGATAAATAAAATCAAGATTTCAATTCCACAAGGTTATCAAAATATAAAGTTAGGATACGTTTTAAACCCACAAAAGTATTAATGCTCAAAAGGTTTATCACTCTTCATGCAGATAAATTGATTGATTTAGTCAGGCAAGCTTTTTAAAAAGCTGTTACTTGTACTAGTTACTTTCTATCATTAAAACTATCCGTAAAATTGATTGTTTTTTAACAGATGTTTCTTTAAAGAAGTTCTCCAATTTCACATTTTGATAGATGTGCATAAATACATGCATTCATCACTTTGTGAACATGTATGGCCGACTTCGGGTGCAATCTAGAGTTCATCGAAGTGAACTATAGTCCAGTCGAACGCAGAAAAGTCGAGCAGAAGTTTAGAAATATTGAATCTTTAGACAAGTATCCTTACCGCGTTCTAGACCTCTAGTTCCAAGACGGCCGATGGTCTTTTTTAAGGTGAGACTGATAGTAACAAAATTTTAATTAAAGGCATTTGACGTTCGAGAACTACGTTTACGTTGACTTTTTCACACACGGAATAACTGGAAAATAACTATGAATGATCCATGTATTTTGGATTTGTAATGTACAGTGTTTATCCAGAGTTATATTAAATCATGAAATTCTTTAAATAATTTTATATACGCCTTAGCAGGCTAAATATAATGTTTTTACAGTCTTCTACATGGGTTTATTTACAGTATGAATGACAAGAATAGAGATAAGCTGCTAAAAGAACAGGAACGTTGGTGTTGCATTGAATGCAAAAGCAAACCAGATATATGTGCCATACCATCATTGATTAAACAAGAAAAGAAGAAACTTCCTTTTTATATTGATAAGTATAAGTAAATTCTAGAACTGATAATTATACCATGTATATTGAAATTATGAACATGAATAAATATAGTGGGGACACCACATATTGTACTGTGTCAGCTGCACAATTATGACCAATTGGGGCACAAAAACAAGATTTTTTATGGTAATTTTTTTTTCATGATGATCCTGCGCTGTCATTTTTATAAGCTGAACTTCCACGCAGATTGTGCTGGATACGAGGTAGTGTTACTGTGGACAGAGGAAGATAAGGAAGTTTTTTGAAATCACTGTGCTGAGAATGGACAGGTTTGTATCAAACGTTGTTCCAATTACACAAAATGCATGATAATTGATATGTATTTAGAATTTTTCTAAGGGGAAAACACAAGACTCGTATTTAAACCCTTATTTTGATTTAAAAAAAAAAGACGCAAATTAAATCTTACATTGTACATATTACAAATTTCAAAATACATTTTGAATGTTAAAAATTATATCTTTAATCAAATTAATTTCAAGTGAGAACTTTTTTCACCATGCAATATTTATCAAACATTATTTCATGTTGTAGCATAACAACAGTAACAGTGAAAGGAAGGGCAGATGGGAGAGTGCTGAAACTGAAAGTCAGTAAATTAGCTCTGAGTTCTCTACAGTCACCTGATGTGTCTCGAGACATTAAACAATTAATTATAAATGGTTTAATCCAAGACCAGATAAACGAGGATGGTAAGAAGATGGTAAGCTCCACAGATACACAAGTGACCACTGCAGGTAAATCGATCACCATGAAAAAGTCATCAAACAGTGAAACTGCCACTATTAAATCATCGAAAAGTGAAACTGCAACAACCAGTACAACCACTGTGAGAGAACCACCAGTCAATACTGATGACTCCTATGAAGTATGGAAGGAAACAGAAGAAAAATTTTCGATCGATACCAGACACCAAGTGGAGGATTCCTTTGAAAAAAAAAAGGAATCATGTTGACTTATGGAAAGAGATAGCTGAAAAAGTTCTTGATCTGAACTACAGAGTAACTCGGAATCAGTGCATGTACAAATATAATGCACTAAAAAAATAGAAAGAAATTATAGATGCTCCATCTGGCTCGGTAGCCAAACATTTCAGCCACAAAGAAGAATTTGACCAATTCTATGGCACAAAAGCCAGAACAAAACCCCAGCATACTATTGATTCAGATAAAAAACAGATGAAGTTCAGCAAGATTGTAGATGAGATGGTAAGCATGAAGAAAAAGAAGATAAAAATGACAAACATATTAAACAGGATGTTTGTGGGCTTCTTAAGGAACAACATTCTAAATTCCTAAGGCATATGGAAAAAATGCACAACGACAAAATGCAGAAATTCGATAAATTTCTTGAAATACTGTCTAAAAAGTGATCAAGAACTTTTAGATCCCAGTTGCTTAAAGTCGGACTTTGATTTGTTTTTTTTTCTGTTATAGTACTGCACTGATAGAGTAGTACTAAATGACCTGTTTAATGTTGGCAAAAGGATTTCAATTAATTTGTTTAAGCTTTTGGGCAAAAAATGCTGAATTTTTTTTTGCTTTTTCAGGCAAGGTCTATTTTTTAAACACCCAATTTTATGTTAACGCCCCCAAAGTCTACCTGATTCAAGATCAATAGTTTACCGCCTGTCAATCATTAATAAAAAAACAATAGCTTCTGATTTGATTGACAGGTCAGCTATCTGTGCTTCATGATAATCTGAGTTGGCATGTTTTGAAAACAATTACCTGGTCACGCGTCAAACGCTTTCATGTACCCGCATAGTATACACGCGGATTAGAAAACTCCAATATGTTTGAATTGTATTTCAAAAACTAATTGAAAGTACATTATTTAAACATTGACATAATAAAAATTTCTTTTCTATCTTCACTGCTGTTTGTTACTTGTAAGTATTATATATTCCGCGTTTATCTGTAGACCGCGTCCACAGAAACCGGCTCTATTTGCCATAATTAGAAGTCCGACTAATTAAATTATTTTTTAAGAAATGGGATATAAGAAAAATATTCAGCACTAATAAACGGCATAGCATAGTTTTTAAAAGATTTTTTATTTTGTACTATGGCTACAATCCGCACGGTGTTGTACAGATGACAGAATTAATGCTCGAATTTCCTCTAGCGTCTGTATATAATATGCGTAATGAAAATGTGAAGATAATTAATAGTGATCGATTCTGAAAAGAAATCTTTCTAACAATATAAAATTTTGTTAACACACGAAGAATCAAAAATATGGAATATTTTGGACAACATTGTTGGCCATAAAAAGAGACATTCCGATCGCGGTAAATGCATGTTCACATGCACGACGAATAGGTGGATCAATAATTTTTTATTTCAATAGTCAGACTTTTTTAATCAAGTGATTTCTTTTATTGAAGATTAAAAAAGATAAATATTATTGATATGTAGTTTTTACTTGTGAATTTTTCTTTTATGTAAGGAAAAATTTTTCTAAAACGATATATTTGTATCTTATTATTTTTTTTCCTTCAAAACATTACCATAATTTCGATGAATGCGTTTAGTTTACAAATAAATTCCATATTAAAATAATTATTTTACGTAGTTTCACTCAAAACCAGACACAAAACACGTTATGTTGACCCTGATTACCAAACACAGACTTCCTGTGTAATGCTACGTATACATAGATTTTTGACATCTTGGGTATTGGGGGTCTCCAGGTAAATAACACCACTGTTACTTTGACCACTCCCTCTCCTCAGGTAACCGTACGGTAAAAAAATTGGGTCTTTAAAAAAGTATTTGTACCATTATATTTGGCTTCTGACATTTAAAAGGGGTCTATGTTAGGTTGAGGATCATATAGGTTTAAAGAGAACTGTCAGGTATGTTTAATACAAAAAGAATAGAAATTGTTTTAATAAACATTTCTTACAAAGAGTTAAGCTATTTTTAAATCTATTTTGTTTTATAGTGACCCTTAAATGCATCATAGCAACACTACGTAAGTGAGCAACGAGATCAATGTGCGTTTTTTGTTCTTGTTGATTTTTTTGTTATAAAGTTTGCGTATTTTTTTTACAATTGTTTTTGTTATCCCCATTGCAAATATTTCCATTGTGATATTATCATCGCATTATCAATTCAAGTACATCAATGTGATATGTCAATGTCATGTATATCAAGTCAATTTCCAGTATTGTTATATATGTATTTGGGAATCTTATTTTTTTATTGTTTAAATTGCTCAGGGAGAGTTCCATGTATAAAATGAAATTACTTAAACAATTTGTTTTCCTTACAAAAGTTTTTTTTTTTTTTTGCAATATTACGTGTTATTATTAGTTGTTCATAATTTGTTAACTTGGCCCAACACCATATTAGGGGAATTAAGAAAAGATCATTGACCTTTTTACATGACTTTAGTATGAAGCATCTGCTTTTGTGTCATTGAAAACTTGGAAGTTGATCATTTGTATCTAAAAAAAAAGAGTTACCTTTAATTCCCTGGTATCATTCTGCTCAAGATATGATATTCCTAGTACATGAGTCCAAATTTAACACGGTAGACTTAAAAAGAAGTTGCCGCAAATGAAAAAAGAAATCGTCTCTCTATATATATATATATATAGAACTACAATTTAAGTTCATTTTGATTGGCTTTTCCTTGCACAAGACCTTAAGGATTCTTCCATATAAATATGACTTATCATGACTTTGCTGTTTTAGAGAATTTTTAAAGATCCATATGTATTCATTTGTTAAACATTGATTGCCCATATGGCCATAGTTGCCCCACCTTTCCACGGGGGTCACGATCTGACAAAAAAACTTAAATCTACACTACCGAGGGATACTCCGTGCCTAGTTTGGTTAACGAAAAGGAAAACGCAAACCGACGACGGATCGATCAAGGACATATTTTGAACAGAAAAGTTGATCTAAGCCTGGGCTAACACAGCAAAGAAGTTAACAAACAGTAGAAGTATCACAGAAATAACGAATTCTACGATCGGAAAACCTCATCAGTATCATTTACACGGTGAGCTAAATTTTGTAGTTTATTGACAGCTTCATGTAACCCGAGAAAGCTTATTAAGCACAAAGGAAAAATGTGATAAATGACCGATCTTGACTTCATGTCCTGTCTGATATTCTTTTGATTTGCAGTACAGACATTAAGCATTTTAGAAACATTGTTATATTGAAACGACATGCTATTTTCTCTTTTTATATTCCAGCAAAGAAAAATAAAAGTGCATCTGTAAATTATTGACTGGTAATTATTTCTCAATAGCCTTCTTGACATATTATTTGGGAAAATGTATGACCGCGTCCAGAAAATTTCAGATAAAAACAATAATAAACGATTGTCGCGTTTATTGGCTTTATTAACATCAATTAAAGAAACCTGACGTTAAAGAAAATGAATCAAAATTTATCATGCAGTCATCAAATGTCCTCTTTTTATTAAGAAGAAATTTTCCTTATCTATCATTCTTTCTATCCGAGAAAAAATGTTTGGATTCAATAATGAAGACATTTATATTTTTCTTAGCATTTAGCCTTTCTCTTATAAATACACGGTTATTCTTGTCTTGAGTTTTGTATTTATGCTCATTATGTACAGTCAAATTTCAAAGGTTCTCAGCAAGTGATTAAATACTTCTGCTACAGCATAGTGCCATAAATGAGTCAACTTTTTAATGGCTGCTGATTGAATCATGTAAAATCGACTTACCTGAATTCCTTGCCAGCCTTTTAAATGAACTTTTATCACTCTATAATATTTTGTGATGTCACCTTTCTGGATTAGTACCTCTCTGCATCTTCTTGGAAGGCTTGCGTCAAGTTTTTGAATTTAAGATAAAAGGATTTCATTCCAAGCCCTTAGTAACTAAGTTTTCAAGTCATTTACAGTGTCGATTGACAGGTAAAGTCTGTTTTTGCTTTTATTTTTCATTAATACCTATTCTCAATTGGACTCAAATTCAAATCTGGAGATTGGGGAGGCCAACTTATCTGAGGAATTCTGTTCTGGTGTTTCCATTTTTCATATTCATTGAACCGATGGTATGGGGCATTGTCATCTTGGAAGTACCATGTACTATTGCCAAAATGTTTTATTACAACCTGCCAAATATTGTCATCAAGTGTTTGGATATATTTCTGAGAGTTCATATTTCCATTTATGAATACTAAACTTTCTACCCATAGTAGGTGTTACATCCCGATACCATTATTTTAATAGTAGCAGACGACATTGGCGCAAAATGGTCCAAACATTCAGGTCTCTATTTTTCGATGACTTCCCCCGTACTTTAAACTTTCCGTCAGGTTTCATAATAACCATCATTTCATCGGAAAACATCACCTTTTTCCACTGACTATTGACATTCCAATGTAACTTCACTCTGCAACAAGCTATGCGTTTCATTTTGTTTACGTTCCGAATTCCTATAGACTTCCGAGAAGATCGCCTTGTATAGCCCATGGAGTGAAGGGTTCTTTGTACTGTGCGACAAGACACTTTAACCGGTGTACTGTTGTTGAATTCTGCCGTTGTATCCTTTAAAGCTGTCCTTCGAGAATTTTTTAACAAGGCGAGAAATTGTCCGTTCTCCTCTGACATTAACATATCTGGGTCATCCCTTCCGTGGTTTATTATCTATGTCTCCACGTTCCCTCCGCCGTTTTAAATATGTCAGAATTTTAGAATTTATTAAGGAATCACTGTCTAGTTATTATAGTATACCAGGGCATCAACGATAGTGGGAAACATGGGATAATTTGCATAACGGGCGAAGCCCGTTATGCATAAATTATCTCATGTTTCCCATTATCGTTGATGTCCCTGGCATTCTTTAATAACTAGACAGTGATTCCGTATATTTCCATTTCATTGTGAAATAAAATTGTAGATTAAGACATTAAAATGAAGACATAGATTTAAATTACACGAGGACTCCCATGTCAATTTCAATAGTCTTCGCCCACTGACGTCAAACACAAAGGCAGCCAAACGAGATATACATGCATATTTGGCCTCCTTAGCGTCAGACACAGAGACAGATGCGCACAAGATTCGCATGCATATTTGGCCTTCTTAGCTCCTGACCTATCGACCTGACTCCGCTACGCTCCATTTAAACCTCGGAAGTGATTGGCGGAGGAATACGCATGAAGATCCATTTTCCCGGCGGATATTGCCCTGTCACTCATTTCATATTTCGCTCTGCATAAAGTTCTTTGAAAATGTTTCTTACTTTGTCGAACTCTTCATTATAAAAAGGTTTTGACTACAACCTTATTTTAGTAGGCTTTGAAAGCAAGAAAAAAGTGTTAGGCGTGCTACTAAAGAACTCAAATTTCAATTGTATGACATATGAACAAAATTCAGATATGATTACATGACTGAATCAGCAAGATGGTAGAATCCTTTGACGTCGAAGGTTATGTGCGAGATACGAGTCATCCGAGGAACTGCGAGTGCGAAAGGATAACCGCATCTTGAACTAAAGCTGAGTCAACGGAATGATGGGAAAGGAAAGTGTTTCAGTAGTTAAAGACTACCTAGAATCTGAAAGGGGAACCACAAGTCTCTGTCGAGACTGTAGCTCTCCTGGTTTGTACTTATAATAAAGGAAAAAAAAGAAGCAGTTGGGACAGAAAACTTGACAAAAGCAATAAATAGAATAATGATCCTTGATTAAGTCTCTTTTTGTGGCAAGACTGCAATAAGACCACAACTGTGGGAGTAGCCTTTTTAAATAAAATTTTACAGAATTTTCAATTTTAGTTACCATGGCAACATCAGTCATCGAAATCCAAAACACAAAACTGATAACTATGTATCTCAGTGTAGTCTACTTGCATGCCAAATTATATTATAATCAGACTAAAACTGTCTTTGGAGTAGCATTTTGAAAGTAGTTCACAGAAATTTCTATTTTTATCAACTACGGCAACACCATTCGTCGTAATTAAAAACCGATATAAAGAATTATGTATCTTAGTGTAGTCTACTTGTGTGTGAAGTTATACTGGAATCAGACCAAAACTGTAGGAGAAGTAGCATTTTTAAAGTATTTTACAAAAATTTCTATTTTTAGTAACCACAGCAACATCGTTCATCGAAATTAAAAACCGATGCACAGAATTATGTATCTTAGTGTAGTCTACTTGTGTGTGAGTGTGTGAAGTTACATTGAAATCAGACCAAAACTGTAGGAGGAGTAGCATTTTAAATGTATTTTACAAAAAATTTATTATTTGTAACCACGGCAACAACGTTCATCGAAATTAAAAACCGATAAACAGAATTATGTATCTTAGTGTAGTCTATTTGTGTGCCAAGTTATATTGAAATCAGGCCAAAACTGTAGGAGGAGTAGCATTTTGAAAAATTGTTTACAGACAGACAGACAGACGGACGACGGAAGCATTACTATCGCATAAGCTCTTCTGGTCTCTGACCAGTAGAACTAAAATTAAATAAAGAATATTTAACATGTAATTATGCTTTTTCCAAAATTATTCGAGCACATGAATCCATTTGCTTTCTTCAAGTGATGAATTTCTCGAAACAAAGTTTCTTCAAAGTTTTGCCAGAAATTACTGTTTTCCCGTACTATCAACACTCCTAACATTCCATGAGGTAAAACGTATCGCCCCTCAAATGTACTGAATGGGTGGGCCTTTTCAACAGGTCAAGAAGGGACTTGCCTAACAAAAAAATGCTGTAATGAACTATATTTTATTATAGTTAACTATATTCAATCAAAGTTATCACTATAGTAAATCAAAGTCTTCAAAAGTGATCACTAATAATGTATCAAAGTTTTCAAAGTGATCACTATAGTTTCATTGTTATCACTATAGTATATCAGAGTTTTCAAAGTTATCACTATAGTTAATCAATTTTTTTTTTCCCAAATTGTAAATCAAAGTTTTCAGGATAGTTCTCACTTTAGTAAATCAAAATGTCAAAGTTATCACTATAGTAAATCAAAGTGTCAAAGGTATCACTATGGTAAATCAAAGTGTCAAAGTTAACACTGTAGATAACTTTAGTAAACTATAGTTAACCATAATATTTTTGTTAGGGTTGCAAATCCCCAATTTTAGTCTTTACAGGATAACAATGCATATTTCTAGTAGATTTGCTTAAAATATATCTGTCGAGACTGTAGCTCTACTGGTTTGTACTGATCAAAAACCGATGCACAGAATTATGTATCTTAGTGTAGTCTACGTGTGTGATAAGTTTTATTGAAATCAGACCAAAACTGTAGAAGGAGTAGCATTTTAAAGGAATTCCACAGAAAATTCTACTTTTAGTAACCATGGCAACACCGTTCACTGAAATCAAAAACCGATGCACTATTATATGTAAATTAGTGTAGTTTATTTATGTGTCAAGTGATACTAAAACTGTAGAAGGAGTAGCGTTTTAAAGGAATTTCTCAGAAAATTCTATTTTTAGTAACCATTGCAACACTGCTCATCGAAATCAAAAACCGATGCACTATTATATGTAAATTAGTGTAGTTTACTTGTGTGCCAAGTGATATTGAAATGAGACTTTGTAGAAGGAGTAGCGTTTTAAAGGAATTTCACAGAAAATTCTATTTTTAGTAACCATGGCAACATCGTTCATCGAAATCAAAAACCGATGCACTATTTTATGTATCTTCGTTTAGTCTACTTGTGTGCCAAGTGATATTGAAATGAGACTAAAACTGTAGAGGAGTAGCGTTTTAAAGGAATTTCTCAGAAAATTCTATTCTTAGTAACCATGGCAACATCGTTCATCGAAATCAAAAACCGATGCACTATTTTATGTATCTTAGTGTAGTCTACTTGTGTGCCAAGTGATATTGAAATGAGAGTAAAACTGTAGGAGGAGTAGCGCTTTAAAGGAATTTCTCAGAAAATTCTATTCTTAGTAACCATGGCAACATCGTTCATCGAAATCAAAAACCGATGCACTATTTTATGTATGACACAATAAGTTACTTTCAAATTGAAACATCGAGCATTCGCATCTTAATAATTCCATTTAAATGACTGCTGTTTGATAGAATATGAACAATAACCTGTACAACTCATCTTTGTAATACTCATCCAAATACTTGATTCCCTTGTTTTGCTTGTATCCATACAAAAATTATAAGTTGAAAACTGCTGTTCTGATCCTGGATAAAAGCTTCCAACATGAATTTTAAATTTGTTGACTTTAATTAAATTTAATGTAGAAATTTACCGGCGTTCACTTACACGCAGATCTATAAAAGTAGGGCTAATGTAATGGGGTCGAAGAGGAGATTGTGTTTTCTTTATGATATTTCTATTTAAAGTTACATGACATCCGACCCCCCCCCCCCCCCCAAAAAAAACAAAAAAAACAACCATACAAACTCAAGAAATGTTTTTTTTAGCTTTGTTGCTTACTTTATTGCTTGTCAAAATAGTTTGGAGTCAGAAAATTCTTTGGACTTTGTATGGACCCCCCCCCCCCCCCCCTCCATCCCGAAAAAGTTCTTTTAATCTGCATATTGGTATTAATAAGATCTTTGACACTAGCATGTCTTTTAATATGGGAAAGAGATCAAGAACTTTTCTTATGCTCAAATATTTGCAACAACTGACCTTCCAGGTGATAAAATTTATTTTCCCTACACAGTGGTCTAAAAATATGTGTGGAAATTCCAAATTGCAACAAATAGTTTCGGAAAGCTATTTTATTTGTTCCTAGCTTGCACTCAGGTGAACATAATATTAGTAATCGAATGAAAGTTTTTAAAGTGATGGAGAGGGCCAAAACAAAAATTGAAGTTAAAAATTGTCTTTTCGTGGGTGCCAATTAAGTTTTTAGCTGTCATTTTTCTCTGATAATGCCCCCCCCCCCCTTCAAAACTTATCATATAAAAGAGCTTGACATTATTTCTTTTTTATGTATAGCTACTAAAGTACTTTTTACAAAAAAAAAATCCCAATTTATACTGCTGGTATTGTTTATTTAACCCTGCTCCTATCATTGCTTTTGGCTAATATTCCAGCAAATGTAAATAAGATGGCATGAACTGCTTTATGAGTACGTAATATTTAATCACTGATTCATACATGTATAATAAAACAATATTTTTTTTCAATTAATACGATGATTTTAACTTCGAAGTACAATATTCAATTTTGTCTTTTTTTCTCAAATATATGGAGTCGGTAATAAACTATTAGAATTTTGACACAAGTTTATTAGCTGTTGCAAATATTTGAGCATAAGAAAAATTCCTTAATCTCCGCTTCCTATCAGCTGATATACTAGAGTCTTACCGACAAAGATCTAATAAAAACAAACACTGAGTATGCAAATACAGAAACTTTTCGGGGAGGGGGGGGGGTGTCCACACAAACTCAGAAAAAAAGTTCTGACTCCAAAACATTTTTACAAGCAAAGAAATTAAACAATCAACAATCAACCTCAAAAAGCTATTTAATTGGGTTTGGGTCGTGTTACTTACTAGTTACACAAAAATATCGTAGAGTACGTAAAATCATATACATAGACTCCGGACTTCAATCCTCCTTTTAGATCCGCACATGTAAATACTAGTATCTTTCAATATGATATTTAATAAAAGTCAAAATTTAAAATTCATTTTGGGCAGCTAATGAGCTTTTGTTGAGGATCAGACCGGCCATTTCAACTTATAATATTTGAATTTTTGTATGGATACAAGCAAACCAAGGGAACTCCAAAAAAGTAAGCAACAAAGCTTAAAAAAAACTTATTTCGTGAGTTTGTATGTGTGTGTGTGTGTTTTTTCGGGGGGGGGGCGGATGTCGTGTAACTTTAAATAGAAATATCATAAATTAAATTAAACACAATCTCCGGACTTCAACCCCCCTCTTTCTATAGATCTGCAGAAGTGAACACCGGTAAATTTCTACATGAAATTTTAAATCAATAAAAGTCAAAATTTAAAATTCATGTTGGAAGCTTTTATCGAGGATCAGAACAGCGTTTCAACTGATAATTTGTGTATGGATACAAGCAAACAAAGGGAATCACGTATTTGGATGAGTATTACAAAGATGAGTTGTACAGGTTATTGTTCATATTCTATCAAACAGCAGTCATTTAAATGGAATTATTAAGATACGAAAGCTCAATGTTTCAATTTGAAAGTAACTTATTGTGTGTCCCATATCCCTTTTAGTGTTGGTGTGCCCTACATCATTTCTGAAAACAAAATGATTTATACTTTTTTCTTGGATAAGTTAAGCATAAAAAACTATTTAAAAAATCAGGATTTAAAAAAAATATTAGTTCTAGTGTAAACGCGGAAGAATAAAATGTCTAGTACATCTGGACATGCGAATAATTGGTCGAATTTTAAAAACCGCATCCCGGGTTTTTCTCACTTGTTTTTAAACTGTGTCGAAGTGTTTGAACAATAAGATTCTATCACGAGCAAACGTACATTGTCTATTGTAGTTGACGTTCTTTGGCATACTTTACGCAGGATACTGATTTAATATTCATTCTTCATAAGTGCAAAAATATCAACTTCTTACATCGAAGCGGAGCATTTGTCCTCCATTTTTGTGTGTTCTAATCCCCTCCGAAAACGTAGATTCCCCGCCGTGTATTTTATGTATCTTAGTGTAGTCTACTTGTGTGCCAAGTAATATTGAAATCACCAAAACTGTAGAAGGAGTAGCGTTTTAAAGGAATTTCTCAGAAAATTCTATTTTTAGTAACCATTGCAACACCGCTCATCGAAATCAGAAACCGATGCACTATTTTATGCATCTTAGTGTAGTCTACTTGTGTGCCATGTGATATTGAAATGAGACTGAAACTGTAGAGGAGTAGCATTTTAAAGGAATTTCACAGAAAATTCCATTTTTAGTAACCATGGCAACATCGTTCATCGAAATCAAAAACCGATGCACTATTTCACGGCGGGGAATCTACGTCATCGGAGGGGATTAGAACACACAAAAATGGAGGATAAATGCTCCGCTTCGATGTAAGAAGTTGATATTTTTGCTCTTATAAAGAATGAATATTAAATCAGTATCTTGCCTAAAGTATGCCAAAGAATGTCAACTACAATAGAAAATGTACGTTTGCTCGTGATAGAATCTTATTGTTCCAAACACTTCGACACAGTTTAAAAACAAGTGAGAAAAACCCGGGATGCGGGGCACACATTTTTAAAATTCGACCAATTATACACTAGAACTAATATTTTTTTTAAATCCTGATTTTTTAAATAGTTTATTATGCTTAAATTATCCAAGAAAAAAGTATAAATCATTTTGTTTTCAGAAATGATGTAGGGCACACCAACACTAAAAGGGATGTGTGACACAATAAGTTACTTTCAAATTGAAACAAAACTGTAGAGCATTCGCATCTTAATAATTCCATTTAAATGACTGCTGTTTGATAGAATATGAACAATAACCTGTACAACTCATCTTTGTAATACTCATCCAAATACTTGATTCCCTTGTTTTGCTTGTATCCATACAAAAATTATAAGTTGAAAACGCTGTTCTGATCCTCGATAAAAGCTTCCAACATGAATTTTAAATTTGTTGACTTTAATTAAATTTAATGTAGAAATTTACCGGCGTTCACTTACACGCAGATCTATAGAAAGAAGGGGGGGGGGGGGGGGGGGGTGAGAGGGGAAATCAAAAACCGGAGATTGTGTTTTCTTTATGATATTTCTATTTAAAGTTACATGTGTGCCGAAAAAAAAAACAAAAAACAAAGACATACAAACTCAAGAAATGTTTTTTTTAGCTTTGTTGCTTACTTTATTGCTTGTCAAAATAGTTTGGAGTCAGAAAATTCTTTGGACTTTGTGTGGACCACCCCCCCCCCCCCCCTCCATCCCGAAAAAGTTCTTTTAATCTGCATATTGGTATTAATAAGATCTTTGACACTAGCATGTCTTTTAATATGGGAAAGAGATCAAGAACTTTTCTTATGCTCAAATATTTGCAACAACTGACCTTCCAGGTGATAAGAATTTATTTTCCCTACACAGTGGTCTAAAAATAGATCGGGAAATTCCAAATTGCAACAAATAGTTTCGGAAAGCTATTTTATTTGTTCCTAGCTTGCACTCAGGTGAACATAATATTAGTAATCGAATGAAAGTGGTTGCCAGTGATGGAGAGGGCCAAAACAAAAATTGAAGTTAAAAATTGTCTTTTCGTGGGTGCCAATCAAGTTTTTAGCTGTCATTTTTCTCTGATAATGCCCCCCCCTTCAAAACTTATCATATAAAAGAGCTTGACATTATTTGTTTTTTATGTATAGCTACTAAAGTACTTTTTACAAAAAAAAAAATCCCAATTTATACTGCTGGTATTGTTTATTTAACCCTGCTCCTATCATTGCTTTTGGCTAATATTCCAGCAAATATAAATAAGATGGCATGAACTGCTTTATGAGTACGTAATATTTAATCACTGATTCATACATGTATAATAAAACAATATTTTTTTTTCAATTAATACGATGATTTTAACTTCGAAGTACAATATTCAATTTTGTCTTTTTCTCTCAAATATATGGAGTCGGTAATAAACTATTAGAATTTTGACACAAGTTTATCAGCTGTTGCAAATATTTGAGCATAAGAAAAATTTCTTAATCTCCGCTTCCTATCAGCTGATATACTAGAGTCTTACCGACAAAGATCCAATAAAAACAAACACTGAGTATGCAAATACATAAACTTTTCGGGGGGGGGGGGTGTCCACACAAACTCAGAAAAAAAAGTTCTGACTCCAAAACATTTTTACAAGCAAAGAAATTAAACAATCAACAATCAACCTCAAAAAGCTATTTAATTGGGTTTGGGTCGTGTTACCTAGTTACACAAAAATATCGTAGAGTACGTAAAATCATATACATGTACATAGATTCCGGACTTCAATCCTCCTTTTAGATCCGCACATGTAAATACTAGTATCTTTCAATATGATATTTAATAAAAGTCAAAATTTAAAATTCATTTTGGGCAGCTAATGAGCTTTTGTTGAGGATCAGACCGGCCATTTCAACTTATAATATTTGAATTTTTGTATGGATACAAGCAAACCAAGGGAACTCCAAAAAAGTAAGCAACAAAGCTTTAAAAAAACTTATTTCGTGAGTTTGTATGTGTGTGTGTGTGTTTTTTCGGGGGGGGGGCGGATGTCGTGTAACTTTAAATAGAAATATCATAAATTAAATTAAACACAATCTCCGGACTTCAACCCCCCTCTTTCTATAGATCTGCAGAAGTGAACACCGGTAAATTTCTACATGAAATTTTAAATCAATAAAAGTCAAAATTTAAAATTCATGTTGGAAGCTTTTATCGAGGATCAGAACAGCGTTTTCAACTTATAATTTGTGTATGGATACAAGCAAACAAAGGGAATCACGTATTTGGATGAGTATTACAAAGATGAGTTGTACAGGTTATTGTTCATATTCTATCAAACAGCAGTCATTTAAATGGAATTATTAAGATGCGAATGCTCGATGTTTCAATTTGAAAGTAACTTATTGTGTCCCATATCCCTTTTAGTGTTGGTGTGCCCTACATCATTTCTGAAAACAAAATGATTTATACTTTTTTCTTGGATAAGTTAAGCATAAAAAACTATTTAAAAAATCAGGATTTAAAAAAAATATTAGTTCTAGTGTAAACGCGGAAGAATAAAATGTCTAGTACATCTGGACATGCGAATAATTGGTCGAATTTTAAAAATGTGTGCCCCGCATCCCGGGTTTTTCTCACTTGTTTTTAAACTGTGTCGAAGTGTTTGGAACAATAAGATTCTATCACGAGCAAACGTACATTGTCTATTGTAGTTGACGTTCTTTGGCATACTTTAGGCAAGATACTGATTTAATATTCATTCTTTATAAGTGCAAAAATATCAACTTCTTACATCGAAGCGGAGCATTTGTCCTCCATTTTTGTGTGTTCTAATCCCCTCCGATGACGTAGATTCCCCGCCGTGTATTTTATGTATCTTAGTGTAGTCTACTTGTGTGCCAAGTAATATTGAAATCACCAAAACTGTAGAAGGAGTAGCGTTTTAAAGGAATTTCTCAGAAAATTCTATATTTAGTAACCATGGCATCACCGTTCATCGAAATCAAAAACCGATGCACTATTTTATGTATCTTAGTGTAGTCTACTTGTGTGCCAAGTTATATTGAAATCAGAGCAAAATTGTAGGAGGAGTAGCATTTTAATGGTATTTCTCAGAAAATTCTATTTTTAGTAACCATGGCAACACCGTTCATCGAAATCAAAAACCGATGCACTATTTTATGTATCTTAGTGTAGTCTACTTGTGTGCCAAGTAATATTGAAATCAGACTAAAATTGTAGGAGGAGTAGCGTTTTGAAAAATTGTGTACAGACAGACGGACGGACTCCGGACGCATTACTATCGCATAAGCTCTTCTGGAATAAGGAATGTAATTGATTAATGCTGGAAAGCATGGCTACATGTAAAGGTTACATAAACTAGAGCCGAGCTCGTTGCAAATCAACGAGTAGGTCTTCCGTCCTGTTTGACCGGAAGTAACTTATTTAAAAAAAAAAAAGAGAAATGACGTCTCTAATGATTTAAATCATCCAAATCTATGTTGAAAATTGCAAAAGTAAGCTATTTTTTGCTACTTCCTGTTCGAACGGAAGTGACGTCGACAGACGGAAAATTAAGTTTTATGCTTCCAGTGACAAATATTTCCCCAAAACGTGCCAAGAACGGCAAAAATATGCATTTTCTGACTACTTCCGGTTTGCCCGGAAGTGACGTCACAGGACGTATCTTGATGATCTCAATAGATTTTGAACAAGTTAGCTTCTTTAATGTATAACAAATTCGCAATACTTTTTGAGATATCTGGAAAAAACATTCGGCCCCTCTAGATCCCTTAAATTAGGGGTCAGTCCTTTTCCCGATATATCAATTGAAAGATCTTGTAATTCTGCACAAATTTTGTTCCATATGTTTTTACAATATATTTTTAATTTAGAACATAAAATGGAAAATATTTGTAAATTTTCGCTCTTTTAGGCGTTCTAGTTTTTGACCCCTATATAACGCCACTTTGAATACAAAAACCGGTGTGCACAACTTCAATCCTTCTGTTATCTAAAATCAGTAGAATTTCTGCTCCAGCTTTTGTGGTCTCTGAACCTTTGTCTGGAAATGAAAGCCTATAAATTTTCGTTTAAAGAGGAATAACTCAAAAGCGGAAGTAAATTTTTGAAATGTTAGACAAGATTCTGATAGAGTTTATTAATGTCTATAACGTCTGAAAATTTGAGCAAAATCCGTTGAGAAATGAGTGAGATATGAGGCCTCAAAGTTGGCGTCTAGGAAAAGGAAAAAAAAGAATAATAAGAATAATCTTAATCATCAGAATCAGTAGAAGGTCTTCCGTTGGAAACGTAAGACCTTAATTAGATTCAACTGCATACAGCATAGGCTTTGAGGAAGACAGCTGGAAATATAACTACAAGAAATTGGGAATCGTAACGGTTATGACTGACATGCAGGATATGTTTACTAGTTTCTTGGGTATGCCAGAGCATCAAAGGTTGTTGGAAACGTGGGATAAATAATTAAAGCCCTATATGCTTAAATGACCCAACACACTTGATGGCAATATATGAATGGTTTTTCCCAGGGATGTGGGGTCCGCATCAAAAATATTTGTACTAGCTAAAAAGTAATAAACTTCAATCCAGTTTTCATTTCTATTCGATAAAGTAGTCCAGGAAAAGGGCGCAAAAACTTACACGTGACATTTTGGCGCGAAATGATTGTGTCACCCCTTACCTAGAAGAAAATGAACTAATCCAGTAGTATAGAAACGCAGAAAAAAGGTCAAACGGACATGTCTGTATAAGAACTCGCATGAAATAAATAGCTGCCAGCAAAAAGTTAAAGGAAATAAATACATCAATTTATTGGCCCCGTGGGGATCCGGGTTAGAATAGGTCCTCAGTACCCCCTTGCTTGTCGTAAAAGGCGACGAAATGGGGCGGTCCTTCGGATGAGACCGTATAAACCGAGGCCCCGTGTCACAGCAGGTGTGGCACGATAAAGATCCCTCCCTGCTCAAAGGCCGTAAATGCCGAGCATAGGCCTAAATTTGCAGCCTTTCACCGTCAGCGGTGACGTCTCCATATCAGGGAAATATTCTGGAGAGGGACGTTAAACAGTATACAATCAATCAATCAATCAATCACTTTATTGTATCAGCAAAATGGTTATTTTTCTGCTAACAGTTGTTGCTGATACGCATGTTACAAAACCCGATGATAATCAGCATGCACAAAATTTTGCTGGCTAACTGTGACCTCTTAGCTTCGCACCTAGGAAATATTGATCCTTAGTAGTGCCTGACGCCGTGACGTCAGGCAATTAAAGGAAAGTTTTGTAAAGTCACGAAGGCGGAGCGAATAGAACGTTCAGCGAAGGCCAGGGAAGCAAGATGGACTGAAGAACATCATTCGCAGCCCAGCAGTAGTTAGTCAATTTTATCAATTCCATATGTTGACCATGCGTACACATGCGCTAAGCCGAGTGGGGAAGCCACCGATGGTCTTATTGAAACTGGGAGTATTGTGGGTCAAAAAGTCAACTGAATTTTGGTGGCGATGTGGTTGACGAATTCATGGGCAAGGTAAGAAACTAGGAATAAAATGAGAACGGTAATTTGTTAAAATATATCATTTTGAATTTTTTATTGGAAATATAAGGCCACTCAAAAATACCCCTTTTCACAGGTACTTGAATATACATATATTTTTTTTTTTACATATTCAAAAGTTATACAGGTATATATTTATGTATCAAGACTCAAGTATCTGTGATTTCCTGTCTAACTAGCATGAGAAATGGTGAACCACAATCTATTAATCTGTGAAGGTCAACAAGAAAATTACTATTTATTTTCATGTGTTGAAGGGGTTCTTGCTGATGGTTTAAAAGCCTGTCATTTATGTGGCAACCCTCTCCATCTGAAAGATTGTGTGGGTTTAAAGAAATTTGGTTCGGCTCACGTTTTGTTGGTGAGGTGTAGCTATATGGAATGTGGGCTGGTGAATGATGTTCCCACAGGAAGCAAGCATAAGACAAGCAACCGTGCAAGTGCATGGGATGTTAACACAAAATTAGTTGCAGGTAAAACTTCCTGAAATTATAACCAAAGTATTCTGAATCGTACTAAGTTTTTCTTAGAATTACTGAGCATAAAAGTTAATACCTCAAGTAATTTATTTTACAGGTATGGATTGTTATTTGCTTTAAACATTCCTGCAATAACACAGGCAAGCCTGAAGTCCAGAGAACGGGAAATTACACCTCATCTCAACAACATGGTAGAGGACAGTTGTAATAAACATCTCGAAGAAGAAATCAGCTTGTGCGTAATTAAAACCACCTATCACTTATAAGGAATAAAACATATGTATGGTACATATAACCCTGCACAATCTTTAGTTAAGAGAATATTTTACTAGTTATAGTTGCTTATTAGATTAATGAAATAACCAATTCCAGTGTAATTAGTTTGATTTTTATATGACTTTAATTTCAGGAGTGATAGCAATCTCACAGCTGGATATGACGGGGCCTGGCAAAAAAGGGGAACAGGTCGTGCAAACATGTCTTACAGATTATTTCACGGTTTTCATAAAACAGGTCTTTATACATATGCTGGAGGTGTTTTGAAATACAGTGAAAAAGCTATACAGTCAATATCAGCACCTGAAGGACTTCAAAATTTCCCCAAGTTCCTGCCACGGTTTTCTGATTCCATTTTGATAGGACATAATATCCAAAATTTTGATTTACCTGTTCTCCTACACCAGCTGACCAAATACAAAAAAATGTCAGCCAATACTCACTAGTAATACCCCCGCTCTGATGTGAATAAACACTATCATGTTAATATACACAAGTTCAATTAAGGGCAAATGCACAGAAAAATATGAAGTTGACATAATATTCAGATCAAAATGAATTCCACCAAATGGCATGCCTCAACAAAGAGTGTACTAAAATTTCAAACATCTGCTATGAGTAGTTGATGAGAAAACTGCGACAAGAATTTGTTATGAATGAAACGGACAGACATACCGACACATGCGCGGATCTAGAGTGGGGGGGGGGGGGGGTCAGGGTCCTGAATTTACAACGTTAAAAAAATGTATATACTAAAGCCAGAAAGAAGTTACTATGGACCCCCTTGGAAAACGCTGACCCCCTGGTAAACGCGAATAGGTGTGAAATTGGTATGAAAACGAAAGATTTCATGTAATAGAAGCCATAGACTACCAACCCCCCAAAACCCCCCTTACAAAATAGGTTTTGACCTTTGGGGGAGTTTAGATTTTTGTTTTTTAATTTTTTTTTTTTGCTTGTCAAGAAATTTCTGGGAATTGGATTTTCTTTTTGACTGGGATGGACCCTCTTGGAAAAAATTTCTGGATCCGCGCCTGCGACAAACAGGAAGTTGACATCAGATTTGAACAAAAATGTATCCCACGGTATGGCATGCCTCAGAGAAGATCGTGTTCAAATTTCAAGCATCTGTGTTTTGTATAAAACGGACAGACACACTGACAAACAGGAAGTTGACCTTGGATTTTGAACAAAAATGTATCCCACTGTATGGCATGCCTGAGAGAAGATTGTGTTAAAATTTCAAGCATCTGCGATGAGTAGTTGCTGAGAAAACTGCAACAAAAATTTGTTACCTACAGACACACGAATGGACGGACAGCTAGACAGACGGACAGACACACAAGGGTAAAAAGTATACCCCCTTCTCCTTCGGAACGGGGGTATAATAACCTTTTGCAAAGCTGATGTCGGAAACTATAGACATCAGACTCTCGTTCAGAAACTGTTGGGAGAAACCTCACTGTAGCAGACCACGTGATACGCGATTGATTAATTCCACGGAAAAATGGCGTATCGAAGTTCCACTTCGAGGAATATTTGAACAGTAAGTAATACTTTTTTCTATGTTTTTCACCATCTTACCCTCGCCAAAGTATAACGATTTTTAGAATAGATACGGTGATACGGTGTTAGTTCAATAATGCCGGAGTTTTGAGCGTATAGCGAGAACATTCGTGCACAATCTCCGACTCAGCCAAAGTTGCTCGGGATTGTTTCCACGGACTTAATATCTTTTACAATTCATTAGAAATTTAATGGAATTCAAAGCGTTTTACATATTAAAAAGATAAAACAATTTATCACCAGTGATGTGGAGATGCTCACCATATTTTGATATCTAGTGTATGTTACGAAAAACTACTCAAAATGTTTCATGAGAAATGATCAGTAACCACGATACAAAATATAACGATCAATCCCACGATCAGAATTTAAAAATTGGTAAGAGTTATGCAATTTCAGGTGCAAAAATACAGATAAAGAATTTTAATCTTTAAATTTTAAGCACATGATGGATAAAAGACTGCAAATACTGTGAGAAAGTGTTCCAGAGTAGGTCTGCAGTCTATGACCACGAATAGGGACATGGGGGGAAATTTTGATTGATTAAGTGATTTTACTTCTTCAAAAATATTATTTGATACTTCTTTCTGGCCATTTTCGTATCGTAGAAAGGATATACTTGAAATACCAAGTCCAACAGATATCACTTTCAAATACGTCTTATATTACAGACTTTTTTCAGTGAAAGGGTTCGTGCTTGAGGACAGCCCCCCCCCCCCCCCCCCCCCCCACCACTATAGACCCCCGGGCCTGTTAGATTTTTTTCACTTGAATTATATATGCATTACATATTTGTGATATAATCTATCCTATCAATTCAGAAAATTTGCTTAAACTAACATTTTATAAAAAATTATACCCCTCTCTTTATATATAAATTAACAGTTGATTTTTTTAATATAGAATGTAGAGTAGATTTTATAGAACGTTTGCTTTAGGTAATTTTTCGATTTGTTGGTATAGAGATCTTAACACAAATATATCAATGAAAGATTATTTAATATAAGAAAAAAGTCAAGAAGCCCAGGGGTCTATATTGAAGAGAGAGGGGGGTCCAATGTCCTCAAGCACCTGTGGTTGCAATGATAATGCTAAATATATATCCACATCAGTTGCTACACAAGTCAATATCCATATATTTTCCTTGATATTTATTGATCATATTACTTTAAGAGCAGTACATTGTAGTACTCTATTCGTATTATTCGTATTTAATTTTACGGGCCAAAAATCCAGAATTTTTTCACATATAGTGACATAGTATAATTAAAACGGTTGTAATATTTTCCCTGCTTATATAATAAAAACTATCTCAAGTTGGTTTAGTTAACTATAACTTTTTTAGCTCACCTGAGCCGAAGGCCCAAGTGAACTTTTCTGATCAAAATTTGTCCGTTGTCTGTCGTTGTTGTAATCTTTTCACATCTTCATCTCCTTCTCAAGAACCACTTGGCTAATTTCAACCAAACTTGCTACAAAGTATCCTTGGGTAAAGGGAATTCATGTTTGTTCAAATGAAGGGCCACGCCCTTTACCAAAGGGAGATAATTATGAATAAGAAACAAATTAATGGCATTTTTAAAAAAATCTTCTTCTCAAGAACCACTGAGCCAGGAAAGATGAAACTCATGTGGGATCCTCCTCAAGTAGTGTAGATTCAAATCTGTTCAAATAATGACCCCGGGGGTAAGGTGGGGCCAAAATGGCCGATCAAAGTTTTACATAGGATTATTATATAGGGAAAATCTTTAAAAATCTTCTAAAGAACCACTGGATCAGGAAAGATGAAAACCATGTGGAATCATCCTCAGGTAGTGTAGATTCACGTTTGTTCAAATCATGACCCCCGGGGACAGGCTCGGGCCAAAATGGCGAATAAAAGTTTTACATAGGAATATATAGGACAAATCTTTAAAATCTTCTTCTCAAGAACTATTGAGACAGGAAAGATGAAACTCATGTGAAATCATCCTTAGATAGTGTAGATTCACGTTTGTTCAAATCATGATCCCCGGGGGTAGTGTGGGTTCATAATGGTTGATAAAAGTTTAACAAAGGAATATATAGGGAAACCTTTTAAAATCTTCTTTTCAAGTACTTCAAAGCCATGTTTAGTGATATTTATAGGGAATCATCCTCAGGTAGTGTAGATTCCAATTTGTTCAAATCATGACCCCCTGGGGGTTAAAATTCAAGCCTCCGCCCCCACCCCACCCCCTCAGTAAACTTTCAGTTCTAGTCTGATATGTGATTTTTCCTAGCCAATTGCTCAGGTGAGTGATGTGGCCCCTGGGCCTCTTGTTTTATTTTTGTCTGAATTTTTTTCCAATTTCAGAGATCACCCATTCATTGATACACAGCAACGGAAACGTGTATGTGGAAGACGTAAGACTGAAACAGTAATCTCGGACACAGGTGCTTGAGGACAGGACCCCCCCCCCCCCCCCCCGGTTCGAGACGATTCAACCAAAATTCTGGGCAGGGCCCCTCGGTTTGTAGACGACCTTATCACAAATGAGTCATCCGTATATAATTTATATGACAAAAATCTATCAGGCTCGGGGGTCTATATTTGGGGGGGGGGGGGTTATTCATGTCCTCAAGTACCTGTGATTGCAACGAATCCTTTCACTGAAAAAAGTCTGTAATATAAGACGTACTTGAAAGTGATATCTGTTGGCATTTCATGTATATCCTTTCTACAGGAAAATGGATGCTCTCCTGATCTACAGAGTCAATACTGTCAACCAAATGGTGAACTGTGGCCCGTTTAGTCAATCTATGTAAAATCAGATGTTAGATCCGCTCGCATACTCGTTTGTGTAGCGAGTATGCGAGCGAATCTAACATCTAATTTTAATTAGATTGCCCGTTTAGTACGATACGAAAATGGCCAGAAAGAAGTATCAAATAATATTTTTGAAGAAGTAAAATCACTTAATCAATCAACCCCCCCCCCCCCCATGTCCCTATTTGAGGTCGTAGACCGCAGACCTACTCTGGAACACTTTCTCACAGTATTTGCAGTCTTTTATCCATCGTGTGCTTAAAATTTAAAGATTAAAATTCTTTATCTGTATTTTTGCACCTGAAATTGCATAACTCTTACCAATTTTTGAATTCTGATCGTGGGACTGATCGTTATATTTTGTATCGTGGTTACTGATCATTACTCATGACACAACATTTTGAGTAGTTTTTCGTAACATACACTAGATATCAAAATATGGTGAGCATCTCCACATCACTGGTGATAATTTTTTTTATCTTTTTAATATGTAAAACGCTTTGAATTCCATTAAATTTCTAATGAATTGTAAAAGATATTAAGTCCGTGGAAACAATCCCGAGCAACTTTGGCTGAGTCGGAGATTGTGCACGAATGTTCTCGCTATACGCTCAAAACTCCGGCATTATTGAACTAACACCGTATCTATTCTAAAAATCGTTATACTTTGGCGAGGGTAAGATGGTGAAAAACATAGAAAAAAGTATTACTTACTGTTCAAATATCCCTCGAAGTGGAACTTCGATACGCCATTTTTCCGTGGAATTAATCAATCGCGTATCACGTGGTCTGCCACAGTGAACCTATGAAGCCCACAATGCCATCGCAGATGTTACTTCTCTACAGAAATTACTTGATCTGAAACTAAAAGCACACTGTAATAGTGATGACATATTTCATTTGTCCTACTACAGTTGTAAGGAATCTTTGGATCCACTTGTGAAAGTAGAAGTAATTTTTCTGTAACATTAAAGAAACTTATTAGCCTCTCTCTAACTATGACAAAACTGCAGGTTATCCACAAGAGAGATCCCCGGAATGGAATGAATTCACAATGTGTTTAGTGAGAACCTACCAAACTCTAAAAAACCAAGTTTCAAGATCAAAAGCTGTACTTGGCAATGTAGTACAGTACCTTTCTTACTTGTAAGGGTTTTTTGTTTTGTTTATTTACCTCATGCTTTATGCAGGGATTATTTACACATGTAAAACCTAAAATGTTTCAAAATGTGCTCTGTAGTTAAACTAATTTTACTTCACACAATATATGTACACTCAGTTGGACCTCACCATAATGGAGAGTTTTTCCATGAACTATCTGGCATGTGAAAAATGTAAAACTCGGAAATGCATTTGTTGTATTTAACTCTTTCAATATTTGGAGAGATTTGAACACATAAAGCCGTGAAAAAGGGCTGTTCATTTGTTTATATGTTGACATATATGTGATTTGCCATGTTTCCTGTATGATGTCTTAATGGAATACCCATAGTTTTTTGGGCGTGGCTCAAATTTTAATGTGATGACATATGAATTTTATTTCTTTCTGTTATAGCGTGTTGAATTTTTTTGGTGGGTGTGTTGTATAAATAGTACAAAAAATATTTTCCAGCTGCATCTCTTCAATTAAGATACAAGTATACAATTTTTATCATAAGGATACATTTGGCATGATTTTGCAAAGTATGGGCCATGTTTTTAAATTAATACATATTTTGTGAATCTAAATGTAAATGTATGCTTATAGCAGCAAGAGACCTAAATTGGAGTCATGGGGTATGCTTGTATGTTGGACTGTAACAGTAAAAATAATTTGAGTACATCTAGTTTTATTGTGTTTTTCTGTTCAATGAGATGCTTGTTTGTTGATTAAAAACAGCTTTAACTGAATTACTCAGATAAAATCAAAAGCAAGGAAGTACCTTAATAAACTGTCCCCGGTGTTGTGTTGGCTATGATTATGTATCACTTGTGAAACTCCAGAGAGTGTGGGTTGAAACCAAAGTGTATAGAGATGTATTGTCGAATTAATACAGTACTGGGTAATTTTTGATATCATGAAAGATATGGAGATATCGAACAGTATTCAATATCAAAGTCCATAAAACAATACAAAATAGGAGCAGAGTAAACACGGACCTATTAAACATCAGAGGTGGGATCAGGTGCCATGGAGGAGTGAGGATCCCCAGCTGACCGGTCACACCCGCCTGGAGCTCCTTGTCATGATCTACAAATAACGAAGAAATCCGTCGTCAATTCAGTGTATAAATAATGGACTAACAATTAGTATGAAAAACGTCAACGTCTTTTTCAAGTAAAATATCTAAATATGAAATGGATCTGTCAGATATTGTGGTCTCTTTTATCTCAAGCTCATAAGGATATATCGTATCGGCATAAGAATGGAATTGACCATTCTTAATTGACAGTACGTCGTCGATATATCTAAATGTCGAGTTGAAGGCGACAGCAAGTGTTTTCTTCTTTTCACCCATAAGATTTTGCACAAATTCTGCCTCATGAATACAAAAATTGGTCTGCTCAGAACGGTACCCATGGGAATTCCAATAGATTGTTGGAAGACCTGGTCTCCAAAAACAACATAGATATTGTCAGTCAGAAACTCAAGCATCTTGAGTGACTGAAAGTTAAATTATATTTACTTATTAAAACAAATTATAACATCTCTCTATCACACGAAGTTAGGTATAAATACTGATCAAAATATCCCGAAGTATATTCTTACTAATTACATTTAAAGATATACACAAGATCAAATTGTAGTGTAGTAAACAAGGACCTATTCTGTCAAACTGTGATATCGTAAGAGATTAAGCAAGTATAAAAAAAAAGATCAAAAAAGGAAACATTATTGAAAACATAACTGAATCAAAAAATGTTGTGCATGAATATTTACATTTTAAACGGAAACTGATTTTTTTTCGCATGTACTTGAAAATGAAAAATTAAAGAAAATTTCTAAATAGACCTGTAAATTAAGATATAAAGGAAAGAAGTAAAGAAAAAGGTGCTTCATTTAAGGAACATTTGGAAGAGTATCGTAAAATGGTCAAGATTGAAAATTATTCACACTGCTGAGGCAGCCTCTATGTCATTTTCAGAAACGGAGAATATTCTCTTTGAGACAGGAGAGCCAACGTTTGATCAATGCTTTGGAACAAAACAGGAGGAAGAATCTGTTCGACTCATAAGGACAACCAGTAAAGGATTTTCCTGTGGTGGAGATGAAAAGAGTGGTGTTTATAGACAATTCAATTTATTTGCAAAGAACTATTTTATTAAGAGAATGTTTTTTTCGAAAGTGTGCCCAATCAGCGATTCCATGGAAACAGATTCAACATTTTGTTTTTAACGTTAACAGCATCAAATGTTTTCTTTATGCAGTGATTAGAATACTTGAATCGAGACCATTTATAATAGGATATTGCGTTCATTTAAATTTGGTATGGAAGTATTCAGGTATTTAGCAAGTTTTAAAGCCCTTTGACTTGTCTCCTATTTTATCACAACTCCACAACGCCCGCGTGGCGCAGTGTCAAGAGTGTCTGCTCTAGAGTCGCGAATTTGAGTTGATCCTTACGTCGCAGGTTCGAATCGCACTGCATTTAGGACATGGAAACCGGTCTATCAAATGAGACCTTATAAACCGAAGAACCGTGTCGCGGAAGGTGTTGACAAGAAAAAGTTCCACCACTGCTCAATGACCGCATGTGCCGAGTATAGGACAAAATGGCTGTAAGTGCCGAGTATAGGACGAAATGTGCAGCTCTCCACTGGCAGGTGGTGGCAACTCCATATGAGTGAAAAATTCTCAAGAGGGAAGTTAATATACAACAAACTCCATGGATTCAGTGCAGTACTTTCAAAGTGGTAATATTTTTGCTGGTACGAAAGATTGACGATGTTTTCATGTTAAGGACATAGACAACATAATTTGAATATAGTTTCTTTATTTCAGGGGAATCTCACTCCTCCAAGGCACCCGATCCCCCCTCTGATGTTTATGAGGTCCGTGTTTGCTCTATTGCTCTCCTATTTTGTATTGTTTTATGGACTTTGATATTGAATACTGTTCGTTATCTCTATATCCTTCATTCCTGTTTAATTTAAAAGTTACAGTTATTGAACGACCTATTTGCAATTTTAGATTCCTGGTAATACAGAACAAATCCAACGGGTGAGACGATATACCGAATTCGATACAAACCGATATTTGAAACGGTTTACGATATATGCATTGAAATATCGGTACGAAACGATTCACGAACAACTTACAAAATTAAAAAGAAAAGTAAATTTTTATTGAAACATGGCGACATATCAATGGACTGAACAAAGTGTTGTATATATTGAAAACATGCTTGTTCTTACAAGTATTGGGTATGGGAGTATTTTGGTTTCTCGGTCACATCAGAAGAATAACAGGAGACAAGACTAAAGCGGTCTGTAAACATAATATACAGGCAGTACAACCAATCTTCCTTATCACCTGACACGTCATCATCCCGAAATCGGGACGTCAAAACCTTTCTAATTAGAAGACTCAAGAGTGCCAATCTTGAGAACAAAAGGACTTTCAGCCATTAAAAAAAACAATCATCACTGACACAATGTTGCACGAAAACGCTGCCACTTAATTCTGCGCGGTCTCTGGCAATTAGCAAGTCTATATCCCAATTTATTATGACCCCCTCGAAGAAGGGATGGCATATTGCTTTGCTGTTGTCAGTTGGTCGGTTCACCATCGGTTTCCGTTCATTTTCTTCGCAGAGGTTGCACATATAAAATGTTAACATAGAGATTTATCAAAAAAAAAAATTCTATATCAAGTTCTGTTTTGAGTACGATCGAGCCATTTATGACAGAGGTATGTCCCTTGGACTTAAAAAATATTCCATTTATTTGCAGTTTCCGTTCATTTTATTTTAGAGAGGTTGCACACATTGAAATAAAATTTTAAAAACAGGTTTATCATAAAAATATCTAGTCAAGATCTGTTTTGGGTACGATTGAATCATTTTGGATAGAGTTATGCCCCTTGGACGTAAAAAGGAAATTATTTGCAGTTTCCGTTCACAGAAATTGACTAGATGCTGTCATGAGACAGTAATACCCGCACTAAGGTGTTTGCCTCTAAATACACGCTCCTACATATTGGGCGGCTTTCCAAAGAAATAGTCAAAATAATTCTATAATTTACATGTATTCATCAAATTGAGTATGAAATTCTCAGACCCTGTGACCAATAACTCAGAACCTCTTATATTTATTTTATACATGTTTAATTCATTATATACCAGTCTGAATTTTATTAATGATTTAAATTCATGCACGGATCTGTGGGGGGGGGGGGGGCAGGACCCCCCCCCCCGGAATTTACAAGGTTAAAAAATGTATATACTAAAACAAGGAAAAAGTTACAATGGACCCCCCTTGGAAAATGCAGATCCCCCCCCCCCTGGTAAACACGAATATGTGTAAAATAAGTATGAAAAGTTAAACATTTAATTTGCGGCAATAGAAGTCACCACTACTCCCCCCCCCCCCCCCCACGATATAGGTTTTTGAGGTTTTTGACGTTTGGGTAAGATTTACTTTAGGTTTTTTTTTATTGTCAATTTCTGGGATAGGATTTTTTTTTGACTGAGGTGGAACCCCCCTCCCCCGGAAAAAATTTCTGGATCCGCGTCTGAAATTAGATTTTGATATGTGTTTTGCTCATAATAGGACCTTTTTAAATTTACTAACCCCCCCCCCCCCCCTCGACACCACAATCACACAGCACATACTTTTTGGAATAGGCTAGATGGAAAAGGTTTGTTAAAATTTAATATCGTTTGTTACGAATTAATTTAAAATTTGTTCTTGTACTATACATGTGAACATGTAAATTTCTACATCACATCACGTTGCGTCACCCATTATCATATTTATAGATTAAACACCATTTGGCACACCTCGGCCGATTCCCACTTCATCTGATAAGGTGATGGAATCGACGAAGGTTCGCCAAAATGGCACATGGCTGCAGTCTGGTGTGCATTGGATTAATTCATTTTGAGTTATAATTGGATTTATATTTCATGAAGTTGAGACACAGGGAGTCGGTAAGTAGAAGTTTTAGTATAGTGGGGGGTAAAAACACCCAAACTATTAGGTTAAAGTTTAAAAAGGGTGAATGATCATCGCATTCCACACTAGACGAATTTCATATTGTGAAGTTATCTCCCGTTGTCGATGTGACATTCAGTTACTGCCAATACTGGTGCGGATCCAGAATTTTTTTCGGGAGTAGGGAGGGGGGTTCACATCTCAGTCAAAAAATTCCAGCCCAGAATTTCGTGACAAGCAGGAGAAAAAAATGAAAACAAATAAACAAATAAAAAAACAATGATAGTGAGGTCAATGTTTTCTAAGTTTATAGGGAGAGGATGCCAAGAGTCATTTTTTACTTGCTACAGTATATAGTCTTGTTTAAATAACAAAGCAAATGCCAGATGGGGGGGGGGGATGGGGGGATTCCAATCTTCCTACCCACTTCCTGTCCCTGAAATAACAATGTATTTTGTTATTCCAGTTAAATAGTATATTTTTTTCCATTTGACTAATTATTATACATATTTTGTTTCTTGTGTTTAGTATGTCTGTCTATAAGTCTGCAGAAATTAAATCCTAGTTAGCTTGCTCATAAGTTTTAAGTGGGATGGGCTATACAAATAGCTTCCACATTTTATAGATTTATTTCTTGTTACAATTTAATAAGACCTTTTATTTGGGTACCATTAATTTTTACCTCTGATCGCTTGACATGGGATACACATTTTTACAAGAAAAATACCAAACTTTAAACTCTGCCTAAATTTTGATCAGTAGGTGCTAGGGCTTTCATACTTATCATGACATATTGTATTCATTGTGAACTGTCAACAGGTATAAATATGTTTGAACTTGACCCTAGAGTTTGAACCACTTAAACAAAAAAATTAACCTTGGCAATTAACTTTTGAACAGGAATTACTAGGGATTTCTTTATTTCACATGTGCATTCCTTGTGACAAGACTTTCTTCTGATACTAACAATTTGAACCCTTTGACCTTGACCTTTGATTTTGACATATATTTGAGAAACTTCAACCTTCGCCATAGGCCTCCATACTGGGACATCAGTGTTTCACAAACACATCTTATCTTCATTATTATTTGGCGGTGTCTCCATATGAGGGAAGATGTATTCACAACAAACAAACAAATCACTAAAGAAAATATAAAACATGAATATGTTGGTCATGCATATCTCTGCAGGAAAAAAAACAGCTTTTC
The DNA here is from genome assembly GCF_032062105.1 of Saccostrea cuccullata. Taxonomy (NCBI): domain Eukaryota; kingdom Metazoa; phylum Mollusca; class Bivalvia; order Ostreida; family Ostreidae; genus Saccostrea; species Saccostrea cuccullata. The sequence continues at coordinate 131,140 of NW_026923164.1, forward strand.
AAATACTCCAACCATATCGTAACCCTTTCAAAACACTCATTTGAGCTTTTTTGGTTTCCTTAGCATATAATGTCTGTCGTAACGTGTTGTCCATCTGTTTGTCTGAAAACTTTTTACATTTTTAACTTCTCTAGAACCACTGGGCCAATTTTACCCAATTCATATAGAAATATGTACATTTGTATGTCAGACTCAGTCCATCTGTCTCAATAAATTTAACCTTGGTTATCACGGTTATATCTACTGAATGAGAAGAGACATTCATATTAAACTTATGTATTAGTATATATATTTACCTGTGAGAATGGCATGTTTTTGTTTTTTTTTTTACATGTGACCTAGAAGTTTGACCAACTTGCAAAAAAATTAAATTGTTATAAATTCATCATTTTGAAAGAGAAAAGTTAGGGCATTCATATCATAATGCATGTATATTATTACCTGTGATAAGACCTTTCCAAATAAATCATGACTTTTACACTGTGACCTTGACCTTGAAGCGATCAAGCCTAACCTACTTTTCAAAAATGTTGCATTTGCTTATAACTTTTGATTGAGATGAGATATGACTCTCACATTTGACATGTACATAAATTACTCATAAGAATTCAAGGTGTTTCCCAGCATGCGATGTTTTTTTATGCGCCCGAATTTTTTGGGGCGCATATTGTTTTTGTCCTGTCTGTTTGTCTGTTTATCTGTTTGTCTGTTTGTCTGTTGTCAACTTTAACCTTGGCCAAAACTTTTGAACCGTAAGAGATAGAGACTTCATATTTGGTATGCATACTCCTCTAATAAAGTTCTTTCAAATGACATCAAGGTCAATGACCTTGTGACGTTGACTGTGACCTATATGCTAAAAATAGGTTTTTCAACTGTTTGTCATAACTTTTGAACCATAAGAAATAGAGACTTCATAATTAGTATGCATACTCCTCTAATAAAGTTCTTTCAAATGACATCAGGGTCAATGACCTTGTGACCTTGACTGTGACCTATATGCTAAAAATAGGTTTTTCAACTGTTTGTTATAACTTTTGAACCATAGGAGATAGGGATTTCATATTTGGTATGCATACTCCACTAAAAAGGTTCTTTCAAACAACACCAAGGTCAATGACCATGTGACCTTGACTGTGACCTTTATACTTAAAATAGCTTTTTCCACTTTTTGCCATAACCTTTGAACCATAGAAGATAGGGACGTCATATTTGGTATGCATACTGCACTAATTAAGTTCCTTCAAATGACATCAAGGTCAATGACCTTGTGACCTTGACTGTGACCTATATGCTAAAAATAGCTTTTTCCACTTTTTGCCATAACTTTTGAACCATAAGAGATAAGGACTTCATATTTAGTATGCATACTCCACTAATAAAGTTCTTTCAAACAACACCAAGGTCAATGACCATGTGAAGTAAACTGTGACCTTTATACTAAAAATAGCTTTTTCTACTTTTTGCCATAACTTTTGAACCATAGGAGATAGGGACTTCATATTTAGTATGCATACCCCACTAATTAAGTTCTTACAAATAACACCAAGGTCAATGACCTTGTGACCTTGACTGTGAACTATATGCTAAAAATAGCTTTTTCGAACTTTGTTGACGCCGGGCGCATAGTGTTTCACAAACACATCTTGTTACCCCTTGACGTTGATGTTTTACATAATTTTCAAAATATTTAACTCTCCTAAAAGATGATTAGGCTTCTGAGTAACATTAAGGAAGACTTCAAGGAAGACAGGGCTTTTTGCACAAAAAACGTCATTTTTCAACCCACATTTGACCCCCCGGGGCAAAATCTAAATTCCAAAACCTTACTGCACATCTACATGACCCCACCAACCAACTCCCAAAAGATGATTAGGCTGCTGAGTAAAATGTAAGAGGAGTTCAGGGAAAACAGGGCTCTTTGTATGAAAAACGTTATTTTTCGACCCCCATTTGATCCCCTGGGGCAAAATCTTAATTCCGAAACCTTACTGCACATGTACATGACACCACCAACCATCTCCCAAAAGGTGATTAAGCTGCTGAGTAAAATGTAGAAGGAGTTCAGGGAAGACGGGACTTTTTGCACAAAAAACGTCATTTTTCGACCCCCATTTGACCCCCCGGGGCAAAATCTAAATTCCAAAACCTTACTGCACATCTACATGTCACCACTAATCATCCCACAAAAGATGATTAGGCTGCTAAGTAAAATGTAAGAGGAGTTCAGGGTAGATGGGGCTTTTTACATAAAAAACGTCATTTTTCGACCCCCATTTGACCCCCCCGGGGCAAAATTAAAATTCCGAAACCTTACTGCACATCTACATGACACCACCAACCATCCCCCAAAAGGTGATTTGGCTGCTGAGTAAAATGTAGAAGGAGTTCAGGGAAGACGGGACTTTTTGAACAAAAAACGTCATTTTTCGACCCACATTTGACCCCCCGGGGCAAAATCTAAATTCCAAAACCTTACTGCACATCTACATGTCACCACTAATCATCCCACAAAAGATGATTAGGCTGCTAAGTAAAATGTAAGAGGAGTTCAGGGTAGATGGGGCTTTTTACATAAAAAACGTCATTTTTCGACCCCCATTTGACACCCCGGGGCAAAATTAAAATTCCGAAACCTTACTGCACATCTACATGACACCACCAACCATCCCCCAAAAGGTGATTTGGCTGCTGAGTAAAATGTAGAAGGAGTTCAGGGAAGACGGGACTTTTTGAACAAAAAACGTCATTTTTCGACCCCCATTTGACCCCCCGGGGCAAAATCAAAATTCCGAAACCTTACTGCACATCTACATGTCACCACTAATCATCCAACAAAAGATGATTAGGCTGCTAAGTAAAATGTAAGAGGAGTTCAGGGTAGATGAGGCTTTTTACATAAAAAACGTCATTTTTCGACCCCCATTTGACCCCCCGGGGCAAAATTAAAATTCCGAAACCTTGCTGCACATCTACATGACACCACCAATCATCCCCCAAAAGGTGATTGGCTGCTGAGTAAAATGTAGAAGGAATTCAGGGAAGACGGGACTTTTTGCACAAAAAACGTCATTTTTCGACCCCCATTTGACCCCCCGGGGCAAAATCAAAATTCTGAAACCTTACTGCACATCTACATGACACCACTAATCATCCCACAAAAGATGATTAGGCTGCTAAGTAAAATGTAAGAGAAGTTCAGGGAAGATGGGGCTTTTTGCATAAAAAACGTCATTTTTCGACCCCCATTTGATCCCCTGGGGCAAAATCAAAATTCTGAAACCTTACTGCACATCTACATGACACCACCAATCATCCCCCAAAAGGTGATTTGGCTGCTGAGTTAAATGTAGAAGGAGTTCAGGGAAGACTGGACTTTTTGCACAAAAAACGTCATTTTTCGACCCCCATTTGACCCCCCGGGGCAAAATCAAAATTCCGAAACCTTACTGCACATCTACATGACACCACCAACCATCTCTTAAAAGATGATTAAGCTACTGTGTAAAATGTAGGAGGAGTTCAGGGAAGAAAAGTGTGACAGACGGACGGACGGACGGACATGAGTAACAAATATACCCGAACTTTCTTTAGAAAGTGCGGGTATAATAACTACTTTGGAACCACGGTATACTATACCATGTAGGAAATACTTTTCTGGCACTTTAATTCTAGATATGTAAAGTGATGTAAGGTCATGCTTGCTGAGCAAGTTATCTAAAGTACTTTTTGTCTCATTAATCAGTATTTGTGAATCATCACAGGCCATGATGGTCAGATGGTTTAAAACATTTCACAGGACCGAATTAACCTTCACCGGTCCAAAACCTTTATCATACCAATGCTACTCTATTTTTAAGTGATTGTGAATCAGTGAACTGTTTTTAGTTATAACAAACCATACCGCACGTAACAATTACAGAATTCAATTTATTTCTCTCTTACAAATTCACATACTTTTAATCAGTTTATTTTTTATCCCACCTATGATGTTTTGGAGGTCCGTGTTTGCTCTGCTCCTGTTTTGCATTCCTTTTTGGAGTTTTGATCTTGAATACTTTTTGTTATTTCCATATGATTCTTTGAGATAAATAATCAGTAATATTTTCATCCTCCCTTCACTCCTTCATATGCAGCTATTTCTTCCATATTTTCCTCAACTGCTCATCTCAGACACCTCTTCACTTTCTCTCTCAGTCTCAACTGTCTGACTTGGATTTTCATTTTGTTCCACTTGGACTGCGTCTTTCTTCATATCCTTATAGTCGACCTTTCTTTATCTGACTGAATGATTCTGAAGTACAAACTTTCCTTGACACAATGTACTTGACAATATTTGTGTAAACTTCTTAATGATCATGTTAAAAATATTACCATCCTCATGTAAACAGATTCTTCAGGGCTGAAATTCTGGACATCATTTGACTCTAACTTCATCAACAGCAGATTACTTAGAGTAGACCCTCTCATCCGTGTCCTCCTGCATGTATTGATCAGTTTCATTTGTGAGAAAGTAGTCTCACATCGGACACTGGTTGGTGGTATGCAAAGGAAAATGTCTGCAACACTCATAACAAGAGGAAATTCTGGGTCAAACATGTACATTTTCATCTATGTGGAACTATTTAATCTGTTTAAATAAAATTAAGATATTTGAAAAAGATATACAATCTTCACTTCAACAGCATCAAGAACAATGGACAGACGGACAAGGTGATTCCACGCGATTCCTGTGCAACCCCCAAACTATCGTTTGTGGATCTGGTTGTTGATGTTTTCATGGAAATGATGGGGGAAAGCTTCAAAAACACTGCACGAAATAGTAATTGAGGAAGTGTCAAGACACAGTTTCAGTGGAAGGAAATTCTTTTTTCTATTCGAAAATTCTTGGGTATACCTATTATACATGTACCTAGTTTAATATCATCTGGGTATTCCGAAGGGGAAGAGCCTATCCGAGTCTCCTGTGCGACTCGTATGAAGGAGAGAAGACGCATGTAATTTGACACATTTACAAGTACCACATATCCCCGGATAGTGCGCCCCTCTATTGCGTCATTTCATAACCACAGAAAAGAAGAATTTTAAGCTGATAGATCTCATAACGCACTCGCCTAACAAAACACTATAGTCAACTATAGTTCACTGTCGCCCGCGTGGCGCAGTGGTTAGAATGTCTGGTCGAGAGTCGTGAAGTAAGGAGTTGATCCTTACGTCGCGGGTTCGAACCCCACTGTGGGACGTGGAGAGCGGTCCTTCGGATGAGACCGTATAACACGGGGTCCCGTGCCGCAGTAGGTGCTGGCACGAAAAAGATCCCTCCTGAATGGCCCCGAGTATATGACAAAATATGCAGCTCTCCACCGTCAAGTTGTGGCATCTCCATATGAGTGAAATATTTTCGAGAGGGACAAAGTGTCAAAGATATTACTAGAGTAAATCAAAGTGTTCACTATACTGTCAAAGTGATCACTTGAGGAAATCAAAGTGTTCACTATAGTGTCATAGTTTTCACTATAGTTTTTTTTCATAGTAAATCAAAGTCTTCAACGTGACAAAATAGGAAATCAAAGTTTTCATAGTATAACTTACGTTAATCAAAGTGTCAAAGTTATCACTATTATAGTACACCATAGTGTCGACGTTATTACTTTCGTAAAGCAAAATTTTCATAGTGGCAACGTTATCACTAAAGTTAACTATAGTTAACTATAGATAACTTGAGTAAACTGGTTTACTATAATATTTTTGTAAGGGTTAATCCAAGATTCTTTCGACTTTCACTATTGCTTTTTATATTGTGCAGTGGAGAGTCAGAGTGTAGGCTATATTGAAAAGTGGAAATTCAGCGACACACGCTGCTGTCGCGACTCTGACTCCTTATTTTTCGGATTTAACTTCCGAGACACGAGAACTTAGTTAAAGGATGATTCTTCTACATCTTTATGATTATTAAAAGAATGCTATTGCCGTTTAAACGGCCTTATCACCTACAAATGAGACATCAGAGTCGCAATACCAAGTGATGTCGCCACTTTTCAATCCTTGACACATCCTTGGATTATAGTATTAATATTTTTCATTTATACACAACAAGATTGCCACTTTTCCTAAGGATTAAGAATAAAGTTAAAATCTGTGAAAGTGCAAGGATGTGTCAATCAAACCCGCCAAAAAAAATTGAAGTTTTAATAACTTTTATGTGAAATAAGATTTTAAATTAATTTTTGTGCGAAATACTATTAAAATATATAATTCGTGTTATTATACAGAAAATATTAACTTCAAATCTGTGTCCAAGTACCTTTAAAAAAAAAAATTAGACATATACGAAAAACATTATAAAAATAATATGTCAATATGTTTATTTTTCCGCGATTGCCTCTTAGACTATATAAAGCGAAATTCAAAATACTGAAAATGTATCTGACCAGGAATTTTTCTATGTATAGAGTCAAATTTTATACACCAAATAGAAAAGAAAAATGTTAAAGAACCGAATTTAATCATTGTTTTGCGAATTATTTTTAAATAATTCCACTTTGTTAGGCTAACGTATCATAATTTTTTACGAGAAAATATGCCCCCTCACGGTTCAATCTCGATCATTTTTAATATTTATATATTTACATTCAGTGTAATTTTCTTTATGAAATCCATTAGAAATGCACGACGTTCAAGTCTCTATAACACACGCGAATACACAGTAGGAACTTTATGCATTTTCAATACTTTAGGAACACCCAAATGTACATTGTTTTGACACAATCTAGTAAAAAAAAATAACTTTGTTAAATTAAAGTAAAAATACAACAAATGTGCGTTTAAAATTAATTTGTCACTTTGTTTTCCTCGCAATGATTATTTGCGTTATTTAACTTTGCAACTTCACAAAGGACTCTTGCGTCTATAATGCACAGTAGTTTCGAAGGGCGCTAAATTCACATTAAAGAAGGTACATCGAAATAAACAATTATGAAGAGGAAAAATTTGAGAATGCAAATATAAGCATTGAATTCATATTTTGGGATGTCTTCGGTCCTATAACACTCCTGGCCGGGCCGACAAATTGAATGCCGCGCTATGATAATTTGTCGGCACGGCCAGGTGTGTTATAGGACCGAAGACATCCCAAAATATGAATTCAATGCTTAAATGGACTCGATCTTAAACCAGAAGTCTCTTTCGAGACTGTAGCTCTACTTGTTTGTACTTGAAACAAAGAAAAGTGGCAGTTGCGACTTGAAACTTCACAACAGCAATAAACAGAATAATGATCATGTATTTCAGTGTACACTACTTCCATGCCAAATTATACATGTACTATAATCAGACTAAAACTGTGATTTGGAATCACAAAAAATTCTACTTTTAATAAGCACGGCAACACCGTTCACCGAAATCAAAAACCGATAAGCAAAATTATGTATCTTAGTGTAGTCTACTTGTGTGCCAAGTTATATTGAAATCAGACCAAAACTGTAGGAGGAGTAGCATTTTAAAAGTATTTCACAGAAATTTCTTTTTTTATTAACCACGGTAACATCATTCACCAAAATCAAAAACCGATAAAGAGAATTAAATATCTTAGTGTAGTCTACTTGTGTGCCAAGTTATATTGAAATCAGACCAAACTGTAAGAGGAGTAGCATTTTAAAAGTATTTCACAGAAATTTCTTTTTTTATTAACCACGGCAACATCATTCACCAAAATCAAAAACCGATAAAGAGAATTAAATATCTTAGTGTAGTCTACTTGTGTGCCAAGTTATATTGAAATCAGACCAAAACTGTAGGAGGAGTAGCATTTAAAAAGTATTTCACAGAAATTTCTATAAATAATTTATAGTAACCACGGCAATATCTTTCATCAAAAACCGATAAAAGAATGATGTATCTTAGTGTAGTCTACTTGACTGTGTGCCAAGTTATATTGAAATCAGACCAAAACTGTAGGAGGAGTAGCATTTTAAAAGTATTTCGTAGGAATTTCTATTTTTAGTAACCACGGCAACACCATTCACCAAAATCAAAAACCGATATACAGAATAAAATATCTTGGTGTAGTCTACTTTTGTGCCAAGTTATACTGAAATCAGACCAAAACTGTAGGAGGAGTAGCATTTTAAAAGTATTTCACATTTTTAGTAACTACGGCAACACCGTTCATCAAAATCAAAAACCGATAAAAGAATCATGTATCTTAGTGTAGTCTACTTGTGTGCCAAGTTACGAGGGGTGATCAAAAAGTTCGCAAACTAATTGAATAACTTCCATACAAGAAACAACATTTGGTTTTAATGTTGATTATATTTTAAATTAATCCCCCCCCGATTTTAATGCACCTCAACCACCGTTCTGCGCATTCGCGAATCACGTGATATTGGCGGTCATGTGACCCCCTCCGTAGCGTTCTGTCACAAAAGTAGAAAGATTTTTCTGAGTTTTATATTTCTTTCCATGTGAGTTAATTTTTATGACAAGAACAGTTCATTTGTCAGAAATGGTCATATCTCGGCAACAGAATGGGTGGAAAATAATATCCTTTCCAAAAATAAGCATGGCGACCATTAAAACACAAATCTTCTGTCTCAGGAGAGACCTTTATTCAAGGTGGATAGAGAATGGGTGCATCCTTTTTAGCTCTACTGGTCAGAGACCAGAAGAGCTTATGCGATAGTAATGCGTCCGGCGTCCGTCCGTCTGTCTGTAAACAATTTTTCAAAACGCTACCCCTCCTACAATTTTAGTCTGATTTCAGTATTACTTGGCACACAAGTAGACTACACTAAGATACATAGAATAGTGCATCGGTTTATGATTTCTATGAACGGTGTTGCCATGGTGACTAAAAATATAATTTTCTATGAAATTCCTTAAAAACGCTACTCCTTCTACAGTTTTGGTCTGATTTCAATATAACTTGGCACACAAGTAGACTACACTAAGATATATAGAATAGTGCATCGGTTTTTGATTTCGATGAACGGTGTTGCCATGGTTACTAAAAATAGAATTTTCTGTGAAACTCCTGAAAAATGCTACTCTTTCTACACTTTTGGTCTGATTTCAATATAACATGGCACACAAGTAGACTACACTAAGATACATGGAATAGTGCATCGGTTTTTGATTTCGATGAACGGTGTTGCCATGGTTACTAAAAATAGAATTTTCTGTGAAATTCCTTTAAAACGCTACTCCTTCTACAGTTTTGGTCTGATTACAATATAACTTGGCACACAAGTAGACTACACTAAGATACATAGAATAGTGCATCGGTTTTTGATTTCGATGAACTGTGTTACCATGGTTACTAAAAATAGAATTGTCTGTGAAATTCTTTTAAAAGGCTACTCCTTCTACAGTTTTAGTTTGATTTCAAAATTAGTTGGCACACATGTAGACTACACAAAGATACATAAAATAGTGCAATGGTTTTTAGCTCTACTGGTCAGAGACCAGAAGAGCTTATGCGATAGTAATGCGTCCGGCGTCCGTCCGTCTGTCTGTCTGTCCGTCTGTAAACAATTTTTCAAAACGCTACTCCTCCTACAATTTTAGTTTGATTTCAGTATAACTTGGCACACAAGTAGACTACACTAAGATACATAGAATAGTGCATCGGTTTTTGATTTCGATGAACGGTGTTGCCATGGTTACTAAAAATAGAATTTTCTGTGAAATTCCTTAAAAACGCTACTCCTTCTACAGTTTTGGTCTGATTTCAATATAACTTGGCACACAAGTAGACTACACTAAGATACATAGAATAGTGCATCGATTTTTGATTTCGATGAACCGATGTTCCCATGGTTACTAAAAATAGAATTTTCTGTGAAATTCCTTTAAAACGCTACTCCTTCTACAGTTTTGGTCTGATTTCAATATAACTTGGCACACAAGTAGACTACACTAAGATACATAGAATAGTGCATCGGTTTTTGATTTCGATGAACGGTGTTGCCATGGTTACTAAAAATAGAATTTTCTGTAAAATTCCTTTAAAACGCTACTCCTTCTACAGTTTTTGTCTGATTTCAGTATAACTTGGTACACAAGTAGACTACACTTAGATACATAGAATAGTGCATCGGTTTTTGATTTGGATGAACGGTGTTGCCATGGTTACTAAAAATAGAATTTTCTGTGAAATTCCTTTAAAACGCTACTCCTTCTACAGTTTTTGTCTGATTTCAATATAACTTGGCACACAAGTAGACTACACTTAGATACATAGAATAGTGCATCGGTTTTTGATTTCGATGAACGGTGTTGCCATGGTTACTAAAAATAGAATTTTCTGTAAAATTCCTTTAAAACGCTACTCCTTCTACAGTTTTGGTCTGATTTCAGTATAACTTGGCACACAAGTAGACTACACTTAGATACATAGAATAGTGCATCGGTTTTTGATTTCGATGAACGGTGTTGCCATGGTTACTAAAAATAGAATTTTCTGTGAAATTCCTTTAAAACGCTACTCCTTCTACAGTTTTGGTCTGATTTCAATATAACTTGGCACACAAGTAGACTACACTAAGATACATAGAATAGTGCATTGGTTTTTGATTTCGATGAATGGTGTTGCCATGGTTACTAAAAATAGAATTTTCTCTGAAATTCCATAAAAACGCTACTCCTTGTACAGTTTTTGTCTGATTTCAATATAACTTGGCACACAAGTGGACTACACTAAGATACATAGAATAGTGCATCGGTTTTTGATTTGGATGAACGGTGTTGCCATGGTTACTAAAAATAGAATTTTCTGTGAAATTCCTTTAAAACGCTACTCCTTCTACAGTTTTGGTCTGATTTCAATATAACTTGGCACACAAGTAGACTACACTAAGATACATAGAATAGTGCATCGGTTTTTGATTTCGATGAACGGTATTGCTATGGTTACTCAAAATAGAATTTTCTGTGGAATTCCTTAAAAACGCTACTCCTTCTACAGTTTTTGTCTGATTTCAAAATAAGTTGGCACATAAGTAGACTACACAAAGATACATAAAATAGTAAAATGGTTTTTGATAAGTACAAACCAGTAGAGCTACAGTCTCGACAGAGACTTCTGGTTGATAAGTACAAACCAGTAGAGCTACAGTCTCGACAGAGACTTCTGGTTATCATACGACTGCCGTCACGAGAAAAGGGCCCTTAAGGTCAAATTTTCATAAATTTACTTTTTGGTAAATTTTGATACCCGGACTCCTTCTGAATGCAAATATACATAAATTTTGAAAATATCTCACTTTTTCAGTATCTTATAAGCATTTTAGTAAGGCGCACCAAAACAACTTTGACGTTACTCACTGAAAACGTAATGACGTCGAATTATAAACTTGAGAAAATATTTATTTTTTTTCTTCCAGGCGACTAGTTTGTGACTATTCCTAAGGGATTTCGTATGTTATAACTATTTTCACACTATTTTAGAGCAGATCTATTAATATCGAAAAGGGGGAATGTGGGTCTAGACAGAATCTATAGGAACGGTTTATAATATATTCAGTAGGAAAAATAATACTTGTTTACATCCATACGAATTATTCTTTTGATATAAATCAATCTCACTCAATTTATAATATATATAAAGCACTGGTAACTCTTAAACATTAAAAGAAATAGAGAGAGAGAGAGAGAATATTAGAAGGACGCCGCGCGCTAAACGGGACATCCCCTCGCAAAAAAGCACTTCGATCCCGATATTAAAAAGAAAATAATTTTCTTATCAGTTATCAAAATTCATCATTCACTCACCATTACACACACACTTAACTTTTTTTCCTAGAACTGTTACGATAGGATCAAAACAATATATATTTTTGGTATCACCGAAAAATGAGAAATAAATGCTGATACGCCAAGATATGTAAACTTAAAAATGTTTATTCCGTTTATAAAAAAAAATATGAATGCATGAATTGATGTTCGCTACTTCCATGCAAGCGGATTATCAATTGTTTATTCAACTCATTTTCTTCGCCTGTCTTAGTTATGGTGTAAAAATATAATAAAGAGGCAAATGATGTCAAAGGATTGTCTTATGAATGGTTCATATAGTTTACCTAAAACTGAAACTTTCTTTGAACTTCTTTTTTTTTTTTAAAGTAAATCACGATTAAAATCGGTCACAAATATTTCAGCACATTCACCCTTTTTTTTTTTTAAATTTTGAGGCACCTTTACCCTGTTTCACTTGAACATAACATTTGTATATTTTTCTACGGCCAGGAAAGGTCATCTTTTCATCTTCCTCAGTGACATTGGTAATCTGACACCTAATAAAAGCTTTTCACATTTCGATGCGACTGTTTTAACCAATAATGAAATATTACGTCCAACACACGTTTATGTATTTTGTACGAGGCGATGCGGTTAAGTTATAATCCACCACTCTAATCCATTTCTTCTTAGTTATTAGTTCAAAACATACATGTACTACTTTCTCGATATATCGAAATTAAAATATATATGTATGACTCCATTTCGCCTGTTCCCTACAACTCAGTGACGTAGCGTCGTTTGAAAAGGGGGTGAGGGGCAGCCAGAATTAAACTTCAATTAACCATTAAAAAAAAAAAAAAAAAAAAAAAAAAAAAAAAAAACGTGGGGATTGTCCAAACTCGAATCCAATTTCGCCGTTGGGGGGTGTTGATTTAGATCAGACTTTTTGCAGTATCATTTTTTAAATCAAGCGTAATACACTGCATTTTGTCCTATTGTGCACTAATTTTACTATGCAGCAACAAAAAGTGGGGGTGGGGGGGGGGCAACCGGACTTTCAATGAACCCCCCTTCCCCTATGCTACTAGCGTGCAACTGTAATATAGACAGTATTTTTCTTTCAATGCAGAAATATTTGAGTTTGTTTATTAATTTCTTTCCTTAGAGTATTTCGATTTCAACGGAAAATTAATAAATGTCCAGATATGTGGGATATTTAGATACATGTACATTTATCAGAGTTGCAGATTTCAACGTAAAACAAGACTTATTTACTTCATGTCATGAATTCAGTAGTCAGTGACATATATCTCACGCTCCTTAAAGTTTTGCACGAACGTCCTTTTTTCTGCAATAAACATCATCAGTGCTAAAATTTATTTTTTCATCATTCGTAAATTTAGACTTCTTTGTTGTCTAGGGTTTGAAGTGGTTTATGATTTTAAACATTTTCATAAAATTTGGAAATTACACCCATAACCACTTGTTATCATACTTTTTGCTCTATCATTAATTCTCAAAAGATGTCGCCATATCTGACATTAGTCAGAAATTCGTACGTCTTTTCGCTAGCTGCAAAACAATAGCTCTCTTAAGAAAATATTTTGACAGAGAACTACAGTTCCACTCACTGAAAAAAAAAACTGTATATTTATTGCACACAAAAAGAGCGCTGTTTCTTTAATTTATTTCTCCATGTTTTAAAATGTCAGCTCAAAATATTACGAACTGTGTGTTCCTAGCATATTGTTTCACTGTTTTCACAATAAAACATCCCTTATAATTGTTGTTAATAGGCCTCCTGGCCCTGATATTGAGATCATCGAAAATTTCGTTTATTTATACTGCCATTTTGGTTTGAAAGATATTCCGTCCGACACACTTCGTGCAGATGTCAACTACAAGAGTACCTTATAGAGGATTAAGGTATTTTTTTTTTATAAATCTATCTTTTTCGCCATTGAGGTAAGAATTTGGAAGAATTAATCCAGAACTAAGCGCAGAACTAAGCGCAACTTTTTGTGCGCAATAAATATACAGTTTTTACCATGGGTGGCACTGTAGCTCTCCGTTCTGCCGGTTTTTTCGGAAAGCTACACTTCTTCAGCTATCTTTTCGCTTAATCTATAGTGGGTTTTTTTCTGGTTTATAAATATCCCCATTCATAAATATCACTGTCGATGTAATATGTTGATATTTCTTCAAAATTGGGTATAATGTTTTCGGAAAAAAGTGTACAATAGCTGTATATAATTCCTAAACATATTGCAATTCAGTTTCGAGTGGGATTTCATTCATTCATTTCATCGGAACAATTTTAAAAAATTGAAACATGTATTTATTGGATCATTTTAAATTAGTTTTTGAAACAAAATTTATTTTTAGCAAAATTTTCGTGGCACCCCCATCCACCGTAACGTATTTTTCCTTAGCATATTCTAGATCTCTTACTGTTGATTTCGTATAAAATTATTTATTGTTGATGTAGAAGGTTTAATTGGATCTCCCATGTTACCGGAATATATATCCAGCTAAAGAGGGGTTATGTTTTTTAACTTGAACTTTAACCGGTTGTCTTTTTATTCGGAGATTTGTTTTGGCTTGTCTACTTATCCCCCCCCCCCCCTTTTTACACACATTTTAAAATCGAAAGTTCACAGTGGGCTGGCTATCAGGATACATCAGTATGATACACTGTGGATTAAAATCAAAATGCTTAAATTATGGTATATATTTTTCAGAAAAAAAGCGCTTATTAGAACGGTAATACTTTAAGTGCATAGACCTCTCGCTCGCTCTTTCTCTCTCTCTCTCTGGAAAAAAAGTACAAGGACGTGTATGGAATAAACCTTTTGATATTAAGACTTCTTCACATGAATTCAAATTTAAGCATTTGGAAATTTCTCAAAAACAAATATGCAGCATCTTTAATTTAGTCATGAATAGACATCGTTTTAATCACTGTTCCTGGCAAGGTGCATGTCCAATGTCGCGTATCAATCAACATCAAGTTAAATACATGTACTTAAACAGAATTGTGAATAAATTCACGTATTATATAGTAATAATATCATACAATATATACCTATTAAAAATGTCCGCATCAAATTTCAAATTTTTGTTGCACTTTGAAAGCTAATTTTATTTCTGGATCACGAAACGCAGTTTACAATTTTTTTTACTTCCGTTTTTACAATACCGCGACTTTGACGTCGTTTTCTGAGCATTGTGACGTCAAAAGATAAGGGCCCTTTTCTCATGACGGCAGTCATATCTAATATGTTTAAAATCTAAAGTAAACGATATCTTAGGTATTTAATACTTATATCATTGTTCAAATATTCAACTATTTTTCAAAGTGCTAATTGGAGGTCTTTGATTTCAAATTGCTTAATTAGGAATACATATCTTTTCAAACTTGCTTTCACTGGGCAAGATGACAAGTATCATTTTTAACCATCAGCCTTCCTTCACTAAAACGATTAATCCAATCATTAATTGAATTTATAGGAACTAATTTATCTCAATAAACTGTCTACAAATTATTATATGATACTGCAGAGGGATTTCTAAGATATACAATAAATTGTACAGTCGTTTGTTGAATCAGTTGGACTGAGACAACCATTTTTCGTCACAAGTGACCTAAATAGTGACGTCATTTTCACATTGTGACGTCACAAACAAGGAGAGAAACTTTATTCAGCATAAGCTATTTATAGAACTTGTGTATGGCTATATGTGTACTGAATTTCATTCTAATCTGAATTGTGGTTTTCTAGATATAGAGATAGTTTGCGAACTTTTTGATCACCCCTCGTATATTGAAATCAGACCAAAACTGTAGGAGGAGTAGCATTTTAAAAGTATTTCATAGAAATTTCTATTTTTAGTAACCATGGCAACACTGTTCATCGAAATCATAAACCGATACACAGAATTATGTATCTTTGTGTAGTCTACTTGTGTGCCAAGTTATATTGATATCAGACCAAAACTGTAGGAGGAGTAGCGTTTTGAAAAATTGTTTACAGACAGACAGACGGACGGACGATGGACGCATTACTATCGCATAAGCTCTAAGTAAGTAAAGTTTGAATGTACATTGTTATTTACAAAGTTGTACATATCGAAAACAATAATAATACACACACAATACCTATTGTCATTGTTACTTGATCAGTACGTTCTTGTTCCTGTTGACAAAGCAGGTAACAACCTTGTCTTCGTTTGTAAGGCTCATTATATAAATTGTATTCTAGAAGAACTTGGATTTAAATCTACAAGTAATCCTACTTATACTCATACTTCCCTTTCTAAGGAAGAAATTCTTCAAAATCATGTGTCAGTTTTGAATATTTTTAATATTCCACAGAGCCAAAATGAATTTGAACTACCTTATATATATTGGATTCCGAAACTTCACAAGAATCCTTACAAAGATACATTGCAGGTTCCAGTTAATGTTCAACCAAGCCTCTTCCGCTCTCATGCGTGAAAAGAAGAAACACTTGTTGTGGCCTTCAACTCGACTTTCAGATATATCGATGACGTATTGTCAATCATCAATGGTGATTTCCATTCCTACGTCGATATGATATATCCAGGAGAGCTTGAGATTAAAGACACGACAGAGTCTGACACATCTGTTTCATACTTGGATATTTTACTTGAAAAGGACGTTAATGGTGTAACGTGTTTATCTGAACAATAGGGTTCTTTATAAGGGATATATGATTTTCCTTGTACTCTGTCTGAGTAAAAATGATTAGGAGATACAATAATTTTCCTTTACTCTTCCTGAGTATAATGATTCTGTATATAATTCAATATTATCCTATCAGAGGCTTTACCGAGGGCTATCTAATTATATGCAAGTGACTGGGTAACTTAATTCACCGCGCTTTCTAGGTAAAAGGGTTCCTATTAATATAGAGAATCAGGCGCCTCGATCTTATTAGACCTACTACCTCCTGACTCTCAAATTAATTCCCCTAATACCCTACCGCTGATGAACTTATCTATTCCTACCCTAGCCTTACGTTTTCCTGTCGTCTTCAATGTGTCTTCTTCGCCGTCTGACTGCGATTATTCGAATCTGCCAATTGCACCGACTTATATACCCTTGGAATAATCTATTTCCAAGGGGTGTCAGGTCATTCCATTCTATAGGGGTGTTATATACGTTTCTCTTACGTTTCACTACCCACGCCTCTGATATCGTGCGTCCCGCACGCCAAATCAATAAGAATCATATATATATATATATTTTTATATTTATTCACTTATATATAAATTTTTTTTTTATTACTATATATATTTTTAAAGACATATCTAGAGTAACTATCTGTTACAACATGCATAGCAATATAGTAAACATGTGGATCCCGTCTAGACCCCAATTACATCTACATATACTTGTGAACTGTACACAATAAAGCAGTTAATCATTCCAGATGTCCTCTTCCAATCGCTCGACTACTTCACCATCCTTTTGAAATTTTCTCGTGACTCTGATAATTTTCTGGTGACTCTTTTCTGCCTTGATTGCATCAGTTTGCGTTTCAACATCAACTTTCTGTACTTTCCTCTGACAGCAAACACAGTGTTGTTCATCAAAAGGCTCATTTTGGACATCGGAACCACTGTCGCTAGGTTCCACTACCTCTTCAGTTGTTGTAGGCAAATCTTTTGTCACGGTTTCTTGGACGCTAGCATTTCTTCGCTTAATCCCTGGTAAAACTGGAGATGTCTTCTTTCGGTACGTTCTGCCAGCTTCTAAGTCCACATCCTCAAACAGAAGTTGACCAGGATCCTTCCGCCAGTCTTCCTCATCTTCAACTCGTTTTGGTGTTTCATTCTGGTCAGTGGTTTCTTGATTTGGGTGTACTCTTTTTACATGTCGCACTAACACAATCTTTTTGCTAAAAGCTTTATCGCAATGATCACATTCAAATTTTCTCTTGTTGATATCTTCCATACCACAATTCAGGATATGTTTACCCCACTCGTCCTTGGTTGGTAAACGACTAAGGCAAATACAGCACAAAAATCCAGGTTTTCTTGGTGTAACTTTGGTCTTCGGCATTCTGTCTTACAATCTGAAATAAATACAATCATATTAAACATTGTAATCAAACTCGTATTCAGAATGCCATGCAGGCCTTTTTCTTTGTCTACGACCTGTATAAGCTAATTCTATTTCATTCAATTCTGAATTTCCTAACATTTCCATATGAGTTTCATCATTGTTAACTTCAACATCAGCACCCTGATCCTGATCTTTTGAAATGACACTTTCATTTTCATCCCTAAGGACCTGAGCCCCATAAGGTCTTATTCTATCTACATGTACAATGAGGGTATTTTCAGTGTCACCTTTGCTGATTTTGTATGTGACATCAGTGTGTTTCTCTATTATTGTATATGGACCGTACCAGAAACTCATAAGTTTTGCAGACCTCCCTACGCTTCTCTGTGGAAAGAAAACTAAAACCTTATCACCAACACTGAAACCTTTCCCGACAACATTCTGATCATGGTACTTCTTTTGCCTCAACATTGATTGTTTACTTATTTGGCGTGTGTATCTATATGCCTCTTCCAAGCTCTCACGAAGTTTCCAAACATAATCATGTACATAAGTCGGTTTCATATCACTGGGTAACTCGTACATTATATCTAGAGGTGTTGCTACCTCCCTCCCTAACATGAGCATGTTTGGACTGTAGCCTGTACTTTCATGCAAAGAGGACCGATATGCCATGAGGACATAAGGTAAGTTTTTGTCCCAGTCAGTTTGGTGGTCAGACACGTAGGCACTAAGCATGGTAGCCAAAGTTTTATTGAATCTTTCCACCATGCCATCGGACTTGGGATGGTACGCTGTGGTTCTGGTCTTCCGTATACCAAGTAGATTACAAACCTCATTGAAAAGCTTGCTTTCATATTGTCTGCCTTGGTCACTGTGTATAATTTGTGGCACACCGAACCTGGTTATGAATTGTTCCACTAAAACTTCAGCCACTGTCTGTGCTTCCATGTTCTTGAGAGGGTAAGCTTCTGTCCACTTAGTGAAGTAGTCAGAGATCACTACGACATACCTATTACCGTTTTCAGTTTCAGGAAGTGGCCCCATGATATCTGTAGCTACTCGCTCCATAGGGTTTCCAGTTTGATCCATCTGCATAAATGTCTTCCCAGCAGAACGAATCTTTCTTTTCCGACACTGAGAACATCCGGTGACATAGTTCCTAACGTCACTCTGTAATCCAGGCCAATAAAACTTTTCTCGAACT
Source organism: Saccostrea cuccullata (assembly GCF_032062105.1). NCBI lineage: Eukaryota > Metazoa > Mollusca > Bivalvia > Ostreida > Ostreidae > Saccostrea > Saccostrea cuccullata. The sequence goes on from NW_026923164.1 coordinate 150,174, forward strand.
CTTGCCAATGTTTTTGCAACACTAAGGTGTCCGGCTGTACGTACATCGTGACACTGCTTAAGGATTTCTCTTCTTTCTGATAATGGGATCAACACCTGATTATAACTTTTCCTATCGGCTACCCATTTTCTAGAAAGTAAATTATCCTTCAATTCCAAGAATTTATACTGTGACCAAAGAGACTTAATAACGTAGCTTTCATTTTTGATCTGGACATATTCTGGGCGTTCTTTCTGTTCCACCCATCCCCTTACTTTCTTCAAATCAGGATCATTTTCTTGAAGACTTAGCATTGAAGATTTTTCATAAGGAACACAGTCCGAGGTTACTATCTGTACATTTGCCTCATTGTCAACATCTTCTTTATGTCCACACTGACGACATGGGTATCTACTTAAACTGTCAGCATTACTGTGTTTGGCTCCGGGTCTGTGAGTGATTTCTAGGTCATAGGTACTAAGTAGCTCGATCCATCTGGCCACTTGTCCCTGGGGATCTTTAAAACTCATTAACCATTTTAGGGCACTATGATCGGTGCGAACGATGACTTTATGACCATAAAGATAATGTCGAAAATGTTTGCATGCAAAAACAAGAGCCAGCAATTCCTTTCGGGTGACACAGTATTTTCGTTCACTCTTTGACATTGTTCTACTTGCATATGATATTACTCTAGTTTTGTCGTCTATATTCTGCGACAATACGGCGCCAAGTCCAACTTGACTGGCATCCGTATCAAGTATAAAAGGCAATGCAAAGTTTGGATGTGCCAATATCGGAGCAGTTATCAAACACTTTTTCAGTCTATCAAAGGCATTTTGACAATCAGACGTCCACTTGAACTCTCTTCCTTTTTCTGTTAACCGAAATAAAGGTTTTGCAATGCTAGAAAATCCATCTATAAATCTTCGGTAATAGCTGCATAGGCCTATAAAAGATCGTACTTCACTGACATCACTTGGTAACGGCCACTGTTCCACGACAGCTACTTTCTGGGGATCTGTTTGAACTCCGTCACCAGACACCTTATAGCCTAGAAACAGAACTTCCTTTTTAAACAAAGTGCATTTTGCAGCTTTAAGTTTTAGACCCGCCTACTGTAACTTTGTAAATACCTGTTCTAAGTTTTGAAGCGTTTCATCGAATGTTTTCCCAAAGATAATAATATCATCAATATATACCAAACATATATTGAAATTTAGTCCAGCCAAAACTACTTCCATGAGCCTTTCAAACGTTGCTGGGCTGTTACATAGTCCAAAAGGCATCACGGTAAACTGGAAAAGACCATTTCTAGTTACAAACGCAGTCTTCGGTTTGTCAGGCTCATTCATTTCGACTTGCCAGTAGCCTGAGTGAAGATCTAGCGTGCAAAACCACGAAGCTCCTTCAAGTCTATCAAGGGAATCATCAATGCGCGGTAAAGGGTAGGCGTCCTTTACCGTTTTACTGTTTAATGACCGATAATCCACGCAGAACCTTTTTGTGCCGTCCTTTTTCTCAACAAGAACGACCCCGGCAGCCCATGGACTGGAGGAGGGTTCTACGATGCCTTTTTCAACCATATTTTTCACTTCTTGATCAACGAACTCGGCAGCATGATGCGGTAACCTTCTGGGAGGTTGCTTGGTTGGTTTTTCTCCTTCTGTCTTGATATGATGCTTTATCAATGATGTTCTTCCAAAGTCATCTTTGCTCTTCGAAAAGATTTCACTGAACTTGATTAGAACATCTTTAACTTTAGTCGCCTGTTCTTTTGACAAATCAGTTTTCGTTTTATCAAATAAATCTTTCAAATGCTCAGGAACATTCCCTTTATCCTCTTCAGAGGTAACATTATTAACAATGCCTTCTTTTTCAGGCACAAATACTTCTCTTATTGGGGATGTCAATCCTACTACTGTGTTCTTATAGATTGTCTGAGGCTGACTAGATATGTTCATAAGTCTCACTGCCACTTTCTCAGATGAATGGACAAGCGATCTGGCCACCAAAGCTCTTCCACTATCCTGAAACTTAGCCAAGGGTTCAATCAACAAAGGTATCTGTGGAAGTTTTGGTATGTCCAACACTTGACCCGAACACACCATTTCGCTTTTGGGAGGAATAGATATGGTTTCACATAGACTGACGCGAAAGCAACCGATATTTCCTTGGAGTTCTAATTCATGTTCTACTCCATGAACATGCATCTTGGTCTTACAAACGTCGACAAGACATTGGTTTGTTTGTAAGAAATCTAATCCTAGAATACCATCTGCTTTGATGTTAGCTATTACTGCCTGGGTTTCAAATTCTTGAGAACCAAGTTTTATGTGGAATAATCCTTTCCCTTGTACATTAAGAGGAGCACCATCAGCACCAACGATTCTCTGTGTAACTGGTGAAAGTCCAATTTTCCCGGTCTTATTTATTTTATCATACAACTGATCTGATAAAATAGTAAGAGTTGCGCCAGTGTCTAACAATAAATTACACCGAGTTCCATTTACCATCGCCTTAATAAACAAACCAGATTCTTGTATGTTTTGGTCAACTTTCAGTGAGGTTGTGCTGGAATCTATTGAACTACTCTTCTTCTGTGAATCTGTATTTTCCTTCAGGTTAGGCGAATTCTTCAAGTCTGTTTTTGGCATCTTAGATTCACCCTGACTGTTTTTTACAAAGCAATCTTTCATCATGTGACCTTTTCTTCCGCAATTGTGGCATTTAAAAGGAAACTTGCCTTGCTTGCTTAAAGAACTTGAAGTGGTGATTGTTTCTTTTGTTGAGACATTAGCAATTTTCTTTTCTTAATCTTTTAGGGAAGCCTGTATTTCATCCCTCAATTGCCTTAGTTCTTCCCTGACCATCGAGTCTTGTTGAGCATCAGGTGACACTTGGTTATTGCTTGTGTTCCTCACATATCCACCATCTCCTCTTCTCTGGCGCTCTGCTCTACAGAAGGCCTCTATTTCCACGGCAAAGCGTACAGCATCATTTAATGACTTTGGTCGTGATTGCTGAATGCGAAGTCGCATATCAAAATCAGCCAGTGCGTCTACAAATTGATCCTTCGCTATCATCTCCGTAACTTCTCTGGGTGCCGTTGGATAAGCGAGATGTGCCAATCGTCGAATGCTTTCACCAAGTTCTGGCAAAGATTCACTTGGCTTTTGACGTTTTTCTCTAAGCATAGCTCGATAGAGTTCAGTTTGATTTGCAGGTGCGAATCTTGATTCCAATGCGTCACACAGCTCCATATAGGTTCTATTTGCACCTGGTCGCATATTACCAAGGACCGTTTGAGCCTGTCCTCTTAAAGAGGCTGCAAGGTACAAACTTTTCTGTTGTGAGTTCCATGAGTTGATATCGCTACATGCTTCGAAATGGGCTTTATAATCGATCCATGATCCCGACCCATCATATGTTGCAGGTTTCATAATTGTTTTACCGTATGAATATTCCTTGGGCCGTGCATCTGAAACGTTCTTGCTCAAATCAAGAGTAGGTAGATGTCTATATACCGGTTCCTGCAATGGATTCTGGTTGTTTGACCAAGTAACCGTGGAGGAAGTTGATGACGACACCGCACACCTATTATACAAGGGAGGGGTTGGTGTCAAATGTGTCTCGGTGAAAACTGGTTGACTTATTGTACCAAAGCGTCGCAGATTATTTTCTCTATCCCTATGTAAGGTTCGATCTGTCGTTTCTCTATCTTGGTACAATGTATAACCAGGCTCCGGATATAGCATCTGTCCAAGTGCATGTCCTGTGTTGCTTGGTGTCCTGTAATCTAATTCATCTAAAGTGTTGTCTGAGTTTCTGTACTTAACATCTACTCCGGAATCTGGTACCACTGAAGACTTGGTAATCTGAGGTGTTGAACGTAATTTCTCTATTTCTTCTCTGAGCTTTTCCCTTCTGGCATCAATAGCGCTGAGGTCAGCTATCAATTCGTCCTTTCTATCACTCATTCTGGTAAAATTTGTATTATGTTCCTGGTTTTCTCTATTCTATAATTGCACACAGTCAACGTACTTGGTACACTTTACCAAGTCACACACAATACCAAAATTATAATGAACCTAACCTATATACCCGGTAAAATATACACAATTTCTAAACTTGATAAAATCAAAATACACCTGGTAAAATAAAATCAACAAAAGAACAATACTAATTTCCCTACAGAATCAAATTTAATCAAGTTTCTATCCCTTAACCAGCTGCCACCAAAATGTAACGTGTTTATCTGAACAATAGGGTTCTTTATAAGGGATATATGATTTTCCTTGTACTCTGTCTGAGTAAAAATGATTAGGAGATACAATAATTTTCCTTTACTCTTCCTGAGTATAATGATTCTGTATATAATTCAATATTATCCTATCAGAGGCTTTACCGAGGGCTATCTAATTATATGCAAGTGACTGGGTAACTTAATTCACCGCGCTTTCTAGGTAAAAGGGTTCCTATTAATATAGAGAATCAGGCGCCTCGATCTTATTAGACCTACTACCTCCTGACTCTCAAATTAATTCCCCTAATACCCTACCGCTGATGAACTTATCTATTCCTACCCTAGCCTTACGTTTTCCTGTCGTCTTCTATGTGTCTTCTTCGCCGTCTGACTGCGATTATTCGAATCTGCCAATTGCACCGACTTATATACCCTTGGAATAATCTATTTCCAAGGGGTGTCAGGTCATTCCATTCTATAGGGGTGTTATATACGTTTCTCTTACGTTTCAATGGTAACCTAACAACCAAGCTATATGATAAACGTGACGACTTTAACTCTTCTATCGTCAACTTCCCTTACGTATGCAGCAATTTCCTTCATCGTTAAATGGTGCCCCGTGTCAAGGATAACAACCCCGTGGCACGTAAAAGATCGTTTCTCTGGAATTCGAAAAAGAGTAGGCTCATTGGGGGCCGCCAGAGAAACCAAAAACTTTCAAAATCGTTCATATAATATTTAAATTTCTCCGCCGAAATATGGCTGAAATATTGCCGACTCGGCGTTAAAAAACAATAATAAATCAATCAATCCTTCATCGCCTGCATACGGAGTGTATATATATCTAAGTCGATTCGATACGCAAGAGCATGCTCTACGTATGAACAACTTTTAAAACGAGGTAAATTATTGACAAATTGACAAGCAAGTTGATGAAACAAGAATATCAACAGTCTCGTTTAAAGTCATCATTTCGTAATTTCTATGGTCGATACAATGACCTTGTCAGCAAATACAATTTATCATAGAGTCAAATGCTGACTGACCTTTTTCATACCAATTGTTTGTCCATTATTTATACACTGAATCACAGGTGCTTGAGGACAGGACCCCCCCCCCCCCTTCGATATAGACCCTTGGGCTTTATCTATTTTTTTCTCATAAAAAATCTTTCATTGGCATATTTGTGATATGATCTATACCAGCAAATCGAAAAATTACCTAAAACAAACGTTCTATTAAATCTACCCTACATTCTCTATATAAAAATCAACAAGGTTGCCAACTCCGTCAAAAGCTTATTGAACGGAAGTAATGAGGAGAGGACTAATTCCCGATGTTCCCCATATACCCAAATATGTGTGTAAAATATCAACAATAGATATATTCTAGTTTTTTGTACGAATTCTTCATCAAAATTTTATTTTTAAACGTTTTATAGATTTACACAAATATTTAAGGAAAAGAAGATATTTTTATAAATTGTATTTTTGAAAGGGCATAACTCTCACATGCAAATCAGGTATTTGAAAAATAATGAGAGACATTTCATTTGCATCAGCGCTTTAGAACTCTATTCTCCCAATACATTTAAAAGAATTTTTTAAAGTGTATAACAACCAAATTTCTTCAAAAGTTTACTTCAAAACAGTGTCTCAGACTTTCTGCAGAACTGTGTATTTTGGTAAAAAGTCGTCTCCTCGTCATTTCCGTTCACTAAGCTAAAATGCTGACTGTAGCCTGACATCCTTTCGAAAACTTGTTCATAACGACTGTTAAAGTGCCTTAACCTTCATGAGAGTTGGTGGTTAATGAAAAGAATATTCAATCTACAATATGAGTTGTTGATTTTAGGGGTTTGTTTAGATTTATGAGACGATTCAACCAAAATTCTCGGAAGTGCCTCTCGGTTTGCAGACGAAGTTGGCAACCTTGTTAATATATATATAGAGACGGTAGATATTTTTATAAAATGTAAGTTTAAGCAAATTTTCTGAATTGATAGGATAGATAATATCACAAATGTGTCATCCATATATAATTTATGTGAAAAAAGCCTAACAGGCCCGGGGGTCTATATTAAGGGGGGAGGGGTCCTGTCCTCAAGCACCTGTGCACTGAATTGACGACGGATTTTTCCGTTATGTCCTGATCATGACAAGGAGCACACGACGGGTGTGACCGGTCAGCAGGGGATGCTCACTCCTCCACGGCACCTGTTCCCACCTCTGATAATATATACGGAGGACCGTGTTTACTCAGCTCTTATTTTGTATTGATTTATAGACTTTGAGATTGAATACTGTTCGTTACCTCCATATCCTTCTCTCAAACTGGATGATCTGTAGTAAAAAAAAAAGTAAGCGTGCTGCAAGTGAATCCACTATTTTCATATTCTAGGTAGGGTCTGGGAGTGGAGGGGGGGGGTGGTATGTGTCTAATGTGATAATTATTATTGAAGGTAAATATTGCAATGCTTGAAATAATAAAATTGTGACTGTGAAATCGTAGAAACTCCTTTTCTTTCGATCTAGCAGTGTGAGCTTCAACTCGTCCGTCGACAATCGCATCGATTTGAAACATGATGTAGTATTTCACCTGAACGCTGAGGGAGGCAAAGAAAGATAACTCCAAATTAGCGGAAGTTGTTAGATATGCACTGGAGTTCGTGCGAAGAGATATGCACCAAATAGATTTTCGATAAACCTTGAGATAGTCATCAAAGTCATATTATTTATGGATTCAGTTTGATGTTTTGGATAAGGAAGATCCTGTTAAAGTTTGGTATTGCCAATGCAGGTCGGGAGCACGTTTATTTGAGATATGTGCCCATGTCGCCTCAATTATTTGGTACATCGGCGTACAAAGACATAATGCTTCTTTTGATAAATGTGCGCAGATTATGCCAGATAATGTTCTGGACTGTGCAGACATGGTCGATACGTCGGCATATTTTTTCCCCTTTTTAACAGTTTCATGTTTAGAATATTATCAGTTAATGCGTATTCCCCTTTTTCCTCTTTGTGCATATTTCACATTATATAGTCATTGACCTATTTCAAAAAGAGTAAGGTGCTTTTCAGATATATGAAAACAACATACAGAAAATGTATTAACGTTTCCGCCTGTTTGTACCCTTTATCCAAATGGTATACATGTGAAAATGTTCGCCTGCGTTGCACAGTGACAGAGTCGCGACGTAAGGACCCCTTCGAATAAGACCGTATAAACCGAGGTCCTGTGTCGCAGTATCTGCTGGCACATGTATTTATTGAAGTTATCATAACACGTGTATCAATCGGACACGTGTTAATCTAGTGTATATGAAGAGTGTCGGTCTGATTGGTTAAAGTATTTATAGAATACCTGTTCCACAGGTATTCTGTTAAAGCACGCACGCTTTAGGGTGTAGAATTGTGTGTAAAATTTAAATGCCATTCGAAGGCTCTTTCTCAGTGCAGTCAGACGCATCTATTCAGTGTCCCCATGGATTATGAGCGGCATATTTCTATGTCTGACGAAACTCGTGGAGGAATTCCTTTGTTATTTGAGTCAGAAAAGTCACAGTCCACGTCTAATTCATTTGCATTTTTGCTGCTATTTACACCCGAAAACGTAGCGGGTTAAATGAAATACGAGGGAAACAAGTTACAACATTTGTTTAACAAGGAATTATTAAGAGCTACTTGATATTAATTCAAGGTATTATATGTTTGTAATAACAAAGCTCTTAAGATACCATCGTAAAAAAAAAAAAAAAAACAAAACAAAAAAAAACAAGACATAAGTATAATAGAAATACAGGCAGTTCTCCAGCAGGGTGGAGACGGCATGAAAGTATCATTATAATGAATCTTAGTAAAGAGAGTAAATTGCTTTTCTTCCAATCCTATGGTGAACCTTTTCCCCTTGCTGTTGTTGCTTTCGAGTTCAGCGCTTACATTGCAACACCTCAGTCCAGGGATTTATGCTACAAGTGCTTGCAGACGGCCAGGGTTGGCACCTCAACAATCAATACATCAGCGGTATAAACTCCAATCCATTTGAAGTGAAATTCATAAGTATATATTATCAGTAGATATGTTTGATAAGATAACGATTGAACATTGCAGGTTTTTATCAATAAAATATTCATATGGATCTTAAAATAAATGAATAATAGTTTGTGAAATCATTATGATTCCTGGGAAATATTCTGAGATGTAAACGACTTTATATTCATTTAGCAAATAGCCCATTTAGAATTAGTATACAAAATCTACTCTATAGAACTTTTCGTTTATTTCAGAAAGCATTGGAGATGTTATTATTTCAGGTTGTGTTAAAAAATACATTTGAGCGTAACAGAAAAGAGGATAAAGAAGTGTTTGATTTTAGTTACGATGGCATTGAAATGTGAGAGTCATTTGAAGAGTGTGTCAGAGAATTTTAAGGTTTAATTAACAAGTTATCCTTAGACGAGGTAAGATTTAAAAAATCGATTTTCAGTACAGTGCAAGATTTAAAATGGTCGGGTATCAGATGGAATTCAGGAGCATTCAAAGCTTCCATCCCAGAAAGAAGAAATCAAAAGACAAATATTGTTCTATTTCTTTCAGATTAATCTAAGACTTCTGCTAGTCGTCAGAAAATAATGTCATTATGGGTAACGTTTGTGTAGGTTGTTTGGAAGATGTTTCTATATGTTTTACAAACATTTTGGGACGGTACACTTTATTTTAAGATTTCAATTAAGAAGATATGGTTGAAAATTTGTTTATCATATATCCGAAATTTTTGTGAAAGAGAACGTAAGATTATACAAAGAGAAAGTACATTGGTAGATTCAGTTGCTAGCGCAGTAGGTGCTGGGGTATAAGGGCAATAACTATGCAAATTTGAAATTGGTTTCTTTTTGGACTTTAGTGTATAAAGACAAAGTTTCAACTCATTAATATTTCACAGATATATTGAAATACAAGATGTTTCTGAATCTACCTGTACATGTATGTACATGCTCAAAAGAGAAAGTTAAAACATTGTTTTTGGTTTGATCTGGTTCTTTTTTCCAGTATAAGAAATAAGATTTTATGCAATTAACAATATGTCGTGATGATTATAAGTACTGGAAGCATGATATTAGGCACTGTGTCATTGGTAGATGTGCGTTGATGTGATATGTGCACTGCAGTTGATGTGGGTCCTGGTGCACATATAGGTGATGATTATAAGTACTGGAAGCATGATATGAGGCACTGTGTCGTTGGTAGATGTGCGTTGATGTGATATGTGCACTGCAGTTGATGTGGGTCCTGGTGCACATATAGGTGATGATTATAAGTACTGGAAGCATGATATGAGGCACTGTGTCATTGGTAGATGTGCGTTGATGTGATATGTGCACTGCAGTTTATGTGGGTCCTGGTGCACATTAAGGTGTTATGGGACCTAGTACCGTGGTAGTGCAGATGTATAAAACGGATTCCCCATTCGTTGTTTATCGCCCTGGTACACTTACTACACTATTGTACTGATGATGTCAAAATTATAAAGTTTTCAAAATGAATTATCAAAAATATATTTAAATAAAGTCATTGTTTACATTATGGCCCTGGTATACTAATGTACTGCAGATGTAAAAAATTGAAGTGTTGAGAATATAGTATCCAAAACATATTTAAATAAAGCTGTTGTTTAAGACCCTGGTACAATTTCGTACTACTGATGTTGAAAATTAAAGTTTTCAAAATATATTTAAATAAAGCCATTGTTTCAGGCCCTGATACACTATTGTTCTGCATATTTCAAAAAAAAAAAGTTTTTAAATACAAAATATTATAAAGTAGTTAATGTTTAATGCCCTGGTACATGTACATTTTGTACAGCAGACGTCGACAATTAAAGTTTCAAAATGAAGGATACAATGATATAAAATGAATTCACTTTTAAAAGCCCTGGTACACCATTGTACTGCAGATGTCGAAAATTAATATTTTCAAAATAAAAAATACAATGGTTTAAAATGAATTCACTGTTATAGGCCCTGGTACACTTTTGTACAGCAGATGTCGAAAATTAAAGATTTCAAAATGAATAATACGATGATTCAAAATGAATCACTGTTTAAGGCCCTGGTACACATTTGTACTGCAGATGTAGAAAATTAAAAATTTTCAAAGTGAATAATACAATGGTAGAAAAGTAAATTCACTGTTAAAGGCCCTGGTACACTTTTGTACAGCAGATGTCGAAAATTTAAGATTTCAAAATGAATAATACAATGATGTAAAATGAATCACTGTTTAAGGCCCTGGTACACTTTTGTACTGCAGATGTCGAAAATTAAAGATTTCAAAATGAATAATACAATGGTATGGAATGAATTCACTGTTTAAGGCCCTGGTACACATTTGTACTGCAGATGTCGAAAATTAAAGTTTTCAAAATGAATAATACAATGGTATGAAATGGATTCACTGTTTAAGGCCCTGGTACACATTTGTACTGCAGACGTCGAAAATTAAAATTCTCAAAATGAATACTATAATGGTTTAAAATGAATCAGTGTTTAAGGCCCTGGTACACTTTTGTACTGCAGACGTCGAAAATAAAAGTTTTCAAAATGAACAATACTATGATATAAAATGATTTCACTGTTTAAGGCCCTGGTACACATTTGTACTGCAGATGTCGAAAATTAAAGTTTTCAAAATGAGTAATACAATGGTATGAAATGAATTCACTGTTTAAGGCCCTGGTACACATTTGTACTGCAGATGTCGAAAATTAAAATTTTCAAAATGAATAATAAAACTGTATGAAATGAATTCACTGTTTAAGGCCCTGGTACACATTTGTACTGCAGATGTAAAAAAAATTCAAAATTTTCAAAGTGAATAATACAATGGTAGAAAAGTAAATTCACTGTTAAATGTCCTGGTACACTTTTGTACTGCAGATGTCGAAAATTAATGTTTTCAAAATGAATAATTCGAAATATATTAATATAAAGTCACTGTTTAAGGCCCTAGTACACTAATGTATTGCAGATGTCGAAAGTTTTCAAAACATATACAATAAAGCCATTGTTAATGACCCTGGAACATTATTGTACTGCAGATGTTTGAATGTTGTTTTTCTCAGCTTTGGAAATTCAATTCATGTTTATCAAACAAGTTCATCAAGTTGTGTATTGCAGTGACAAGGCCCTGATACACGCAGATTCACACTGTTGTCTTGTATTAACATTCTTGTTTTGAATTTATTTACTGTGTACGTTTTGCAGAATTGTTTTTGGTTGGTGGGTGAACATCTTTGTTTAACAGCACTTAGGCTCCATCATTTTGCGGAGCCCTTACCCAACTACTACCTGAAACGAAAAGCATGAAATACAAAATGATGTACAGGTATGCCTTCAACAATTTTGTAAGTGATGTCTGTGTCACAATGTATTTGACTTATCTTTCAAGTTTTCTTTTTTTGAAGCTACTCATGGGGTATCCTGGGTCCACAATGTGTCGGGATTATCCGACTCTGACAAGCTCGTATAAGAAGGTTGTATAAAAGAGATCTAGAAGAGAACAATGTCTAAAGAAACCTTTTAATTTTATCAGCTGTAAGTGAAAAAAGTGTTGTCGAAATAATGAATCATTATATGTAATGAATTGTGTACTTGTATTTTCCATAAGGATATATAGGTTTTAACGTTTTTCTAAAATTGTTGATATTATTTCTAAGGTCGCATATTTCTTTTTATGAATTTCATCCTAAGTTATTCATTGCAAAGATAAAAACTGATGTTTAAAAGCAAGGCGCCTTTTGTGTATATGATCACGTACGAATTCTGATACTCGTCCGGTTAATATGCAACTTGGATATTTTTTTTATAAAATTTTATAAAATGTTGGGAAAATAGTTTGAGGTCGGGTAGTGATACTGCTGCAGCCAGTGTCAGTGATCGTCTTCTTAGGAAACATGAAGCATGGAAGTCGTAAAATGCAAAGTTATGATAACGAAAATGTACAATCAAAACGTTCTGTATTGATAAAACAGTTGGGTTTATAATCTTTATCTCTTTTCTTTCTTTATGGTCGAAACTGCAATTACGAGAGCGCTTCTGTACCTACCTATATACGTGTTGTTATTTATTTTATAAATTATTTATGTTCGTTTGAGTGGAAACGAATAAGAACATAAATGTATTTATTGAAGTTATCATAACACGTGTATCAATCGGACACGTGTTAATCTAGTGTATATGAAGAGTGTCGGTCTGATTGGTTAAAGTATTTATAGAATACTGTTCCACAGGTATTCTGTTAAAGCACGCACGCTTTAGCGTGTGTAAAATTAAAATGCCATTCGAAGGCTCTTTCTCAGTGCAGTCAGACATTGCCCCGCCCACCCACCCTCACAAGTATCATGTTTGTTTTATTAATTATACGTTTTTGTTTTGTAGATTTAAGAGTTGCGGAAAAGTAAAGTTGTATTTGTATTATTGTGTGTAATTAAACTGCACTTACGAGAGCGCTTCTGTACCTACCTATATACGTGTTGTTATTTATTTTATAAATTATTTATGTTCGTTTGAGTGGAAACGAATAAGAACATAAGAAAAAGTTCTCGCATTGCTCAAATCCGCGAGAGGAACATTAAACAACAAAGAAACAAACATGAACATCCAAAACAAGATCCAGTAAATAAAAATGAAATCATAAATTCTCAGCATGCTAATTTATGGGGGAAAGTAATTTTATAAAAAAAAAAAAAAAAAAAAAACTAAAAAAAAAAAAAAAAACCCATAAGTAATTGTGATGTTTTTCTTTCTTCTTTATAAAAGGGGAAAAATAAAGTAATTCTTTAATTAAAATAATTTTAGTATGCTTACTGTTGTTAGCGGGTCTCGATCCCGGACCTCAATATTATTGATTCTGTGCATTACCGACTAAGCTAGTCGATACTTATATTCGAACACGCGAATTGTTGACATCAACCGTTGCTGTTAATTATCAATGGCTACTTCTACCGGTCGATGTTTTTTGTTATTAGTTATATATACTTTATTTAAAAACATAAAAATTAATAGTGACAAACATATGGAGAGAGAGAGAGAGAGAGAGAATGCACCAAATATAAATACAGTAACTATTCTAATTTTAGACCACTCATTACAATATTAGTTCCACCTCATGCATATTTATAAATCTTATCTCCAATCAAGGGCAGATAAGTCTATTTTCCCGATATTTGCAGAGAGATAGGGTAAGAAAACAACTAATTATTTTATTGCAACACAGTTTATAACCATTATGACATTGCATTTCATTTGGAAATAGACCAAACTCTATTACACATGACTTAAGGCAAAAATAAAAACAAAAATTAATGTGACAACAGAGATTGAAAAAGACCCAAAAACCGGCGTTAAGTGCAGTCATCCTTTCTTTTTCCTAGCCAGTGATCAGGTGAGCAATGTGGCCTGTAGGCCTCTTGTTTGTTTTTATAAAGCTCTCAGCACATCTTTCCTAAACTGGTTATCAGCGACACTACAAAATCTCCATATCAAGTCAAAATACTAGTAAGTTCTTTTAAACTTCTCATCGCCATATTTTAGTCACATTTCAAAAAAGTATCATTGAATTCAAAGTTTTGTAACTAATGTTCAAACTTGTTGATTAATGCCTCATTTTTGGAAAGCTCATCTTGTACAGAGTTTAAAACATTAGAACCCTTTGAATGAAATGTCTTTTCATAGAGCTCTTGTTTAATCTTGTCCACTTCAATAAAAAAATCTAAAACATTGTCCTTCACATTTGTCAGACTTTGAGAAATGTTTTGGAGTCTCCTCGTCTCTTCAAGAGATTCTTTATTCACACTGTTTTGTGCAAACTCATCATAAGTAGATGCTAAACCAGAAGTCTCTGATGAGACTGTAGCTATACTGGTTTGTGCGTGTAACAAAGGAAAAGTAGCACTTGGATTTGAAACTTTGCAATAGGCAGCAATAAATAGAATTATGAATCTTAGTGTAGTCTACTTGTGTGCCAAATTTTATTGAAATCAGACCAACATTGTAGGAGGGGTAGCGTTTTAAATGAATTTCACAGAAATTTCTATTTACCTTGGTGACACCGTTCATTGAAATCAAAAACCGATGCACTAATTTGTGTATCTTAATGTAGTTAACTTGTGTGCCAAGTTATCATGAAATCAGACCAAAACAGAAGGAGGAGTACCGTTTTAAAGGAACTTTACAAAAAATTCTATTTTAAGTAACCAATTCATCGAAATCAAAAACCGATGCACTGCATTATGTATCTTTGTGTAGTTAATTTGTGTGCCAAGTTATATTGAAATCAGACCAAAACTGTAGGAGTAATGTTAAAAGGAATTTCAAAAAAATTTCTATTTTAAGTAACCAAGGCAACACCGTTCATCGAAATCAAAAACCGATGCACTAAATTATGTATCTTAGTGTTGTTTACTTGTGTGCCAAGTTACATTGAAATCAGAGCAAAATTGTAGTCCTGAATAGTAGCGTTTTAAAAGTATTTCACAAAAAATACTATTTTAAGTAACCATTGCAAAACCGTTCATCGAAATCAAAAACCGATGCATTTACTTATGTATCTTAGTGTGCCAAGTTATATTGAAATCAGACCAAAACTGTAGGAGGAGTAGCGTTTTAAAGGAATTTCAAAAAAATTTCTGTTTTAAGTAACCATGGCAACATTCTCCGAAATCAAAAACCGATGCATTCAATTAAGTACCTGAGTGTAGTCTACCTTTATTGAAATCAGGGCAAAACTGTAGGAGTAGTGTTTTAGATGACAAATTTCAATTTTTAGTAACCATGGCAACACCGTTCATCGAAATCAAAAACTGATGCACTTACTTACGTATCTTAGTGTAGTCTACTTGTGTGCCAAGTTATATTGAAATCAGACCAAAACTGTAGGAAGAGTAGCATTTTAAGGTCAGACGCGACGTATCTTCCATTATTTCCAAAGATTTTTTTCTATCTCCGCAATGTGAAGATTTCCACCACAAAATTCCGGAATAATTCCAGAATTGGTTTGAATGTTAAGAAATTATTATGTCCCTTTATGCGCTTTTTTGTAATTGGAGGTAATTTTATTACTATGTTTACAACATGGAGGAACAAGTTCGCGGGAAAGTTATGAAATTTATATCCGAAGGAAAGTTGAGAAGGATACGGGCATTAGAAGTAAACAACTAGCGGAAAAACCAAGGAGAGATACTTCTGCAGCCAAGTGAGTAAAATTTTGATTATGATTTCTTGTTTTCGATTCTCTTTCATATATGGTTCATACGGACGTATATAAACGCCTTCATGTATATCCTGCATATTATTGTATAACTGTGCATTTCATTTATTAAAGGTCATGATGATGCAAGTCTTGTTCTGTCAGAGACTTCTCACTCCATCGATTTGCCAGAATATGTACCTTATGAGCATGATTATTGTATGTCAGTGCCATCAAACATTGAAGAAGAGGAAATCGTGATAGGTTGTGAAGACACTGGTGATGATGTAACGATAAAGTGGAACGAAGGGAGAAGGATTATTGAAATTCAGTACGTCATTGAGAAGCTGCTTGAAGGTTGTGAATTCTGCAGACATCCTTTGAACTTCACAAATATTTGTGGTGAGATCAGATATGGGCTGGCATCAGTGTTACAAATAAAGTGTGTGAATTGTGATATGGTGGTATCAGTTCCAACAGGAAAGAGACACTCACTTGTAGACAGTGACCATCCATCAAGAACATTTGATGTCAACACAAAACTGGCTCTTGGTAGGCATTGTATATAGATAATTAAATTTTATATGTACATGTACTACAAACAAAAATGTAGTGCAGTTTTATTCTAAGGACACATTTTAATATGATATTTGAATGGTATACTAGTTGAACCACCAGATATATTATAAATTACAAAAATTTAAATGTTATTATGTTGTAAAAAGAACAGTATATAAAATTGTTTATATTTTATAGGTATGCTTCATGCAGGCATTGGCCAGAAGAAAGTATCAATGCTATTAAGTGTACTTAATATTCATCTATGTGCCACAAAACCTTGAAGAAAACAGAAAGGGAAGTAGGAAAGGCATTAGAAGAAGTGGCCAAAAAGAGTTGTGACGATATGGCTGCAGCCGAGAAGGAATCATCAAGGTACCAAATTACTTTTGTAGTAACAGAAATATATTGAACATTTTTTTATCTGTGTACTGTGACAGGTATTTTTATCAAACATTTTTTTAATAATATTTGCAATGCTTATAATATAAATAGGAAAATCAAGGTTACATATACTAAAATGAACTATGCTGTTTTACAGTACACCTAATGAGCTGTCTGTATCATTTGATGGCGGGTGGCAGAAAAGAGGATCAGGTCGATCCTATTCCAGTTTGTCAGGTATATAATTTATTTTCTAAACATTCCAGTAAAATAAAATAATATCACACAACATGCCGTTTGGTTGCGCTAAAGTTAGTAGTACGTAATCCATTGTTACGACTGTGTCAGTGCTTTCAATTTGAGTGATTATATAATATAACTATTATGGTCTTCAGTGAATGGTCAAATTTATGACTGTGGTTTTAAGGACTCATGGCAATTAATATTGACCTCAGACACAGAAAATGATAGCAACCTCGCCTGTTCTTTCGATATCACTCTCTGTGCCTTCGGTCAATATCAATTGCCATGAGTCCCTATAACCACATATCGACCTTCACTGAAGTCCATAATTGTATAATATATAACACTTTGTGGCACATTTTTATCTCTTTAGTGGATGTTAGTAAAATAATAAGGGATATTTTTTTTAATAAAAATTGAATACATCTTCCACTGTTTCATAGTCCAACTTCAATAGACTGATTAGTGTATGGCAAACTGGCAATAAGTAAAATGTAAGACAGTACATTTTATCTTCATAAAGTAATTTAGTTGTGATATTACTCTTTTATTGCATGTATTTTTTATAATTTACACATTATAAATTTTGCAGGTCATGCTGCAATGATCGGAAATGAAACGGGGAAAGTTGTCAATTTTGCAACTCGCAACAGCTATTGTAGAGTATGCGACAACTCTGAAAAATCTGGAAAGGATCTACCCATCCATGACTGTCGAAAGAACTGGTCCAAAAGTGCAAAAGCCATGGGACCAGATATGTGCATACAGATGTTGCAAGAACTTGGCCAAAATGATGTGAATGTCAGCACTGTTATCATGAACAATGATTCAACAACTGTTGCAAGAGCACGCCTGGAGGTAAACCCAGCCCTAAAGAAACAGAGTGATAAAAACCATACAATGAAACAATTTACTAATAAATTATATGACTTGAAGAAGGGCAAGAACTACAAAGAACTAAATACCAAAACCATAAATCATATCAGCAAGTGTTTCAAATACTGCATCAGTCAAAATCAAGAAGATTTGAGCAGTCTGAAGAAAAATCTGGAGGCCATAACACCACATGTCTATGGAGACCACAGGCTATGTGATACCTGGTGTGGATTTCTCTCTTCACCTGAAACCTACAAGCCACAGCAACTTCCATATCATCGCTACCTATCTAACCAGCACTTGAAATCTGATCTATCTCTCCTTGGATTCTACATTTCACAGGGTGAAAAATTAATCAACTTAGGAAGTACATAGGCAAATGAGAGTTTCAACAATACAGTTGCAAGTAAAACACCAAAGTCCACTTTCTACTCTGGATCTGAGAGTAATGACTTTCGTATTGCTGCTGCTGTGGCACAGAAAAATTTAGGACATCAATATGTAATACAGGTATATACATGTAGTATAGTAATTTGTATATTTCATCACTACAAGACAATACAATAAACACGTGTATTTCTATGTAAAGAAGATATCATTTTGGACATACCCTCTTTCATTACTGGTAAATGAGAAGTTGCTTCTTTCTCCTGGACAAGTCACTAGTTCCAGTGCAAAGAAAACAGATTTGAAAAGGAAACGAGACAAGGAAAGAGAAGATACACCAGCTTACAAGAAGAACAGGGCAATGAAGAAAATAGATTCCCAGAAGTCACAAGTCATCAGAGATTAGGGAGGGAACAACATACAAAACGTGTTGATCTAAACAACAATGAAGGAGACATGGAAAACATTACAGAGATACCACCACCTCTGAGAAACCTCAGTCTACTCCTATTGTCCATGACCAGTGCACATTTGTTTATTTTGATTTGGAAACTACAGGTCTTGCTGAGTGTTCATATATTGACTACAGAAGTAATGCATGGAACTGAAGTATTATTTTCATAATAATTATGCCACTGCTTCATTTCTTCCAGAATTATAAATTTGTAATGTAAAAGTGTATGTTGTCTGTTTGTGACATATTGATTTATAATTCCTTTTCCTTATGATTTTATAGGTAAAGATTGTGAAGTCACCAAGATTGGTGCATATGCCTCTGAGAAATCGTTTTCACAGTATATCCTTCCATCTACACAGCCCATTTCACCCTCTGCCACTGCTGTATCGGGTATTGCTGTGAAGGAGAATATTATGTTCAAGAATGGAGTACAGGTGCCATGTAAGAATGCGAAGGATGGTATAGTATATAAATGGTGCCTGTTTTGGAGGGTAACAGTTGAAATTGACACCCCAAGGAAAACCATTGTCAACCGACGCGTCAGCGGAGGTTGACAATGGTTTTCCGAGGGGTGTCAATTTCAACTGTTACCCTCCAAAACAGGCACCATTTATTTTATTATACTGAATGTCTTCTTGATTTACTATGTCAGCAATGCAAATCGTCGATCGCCTTTTCGTTCACGTTTAGAAAGCTTTCAAACTCCCCGCTACTTCGAAAAAGATTTACTGACCTCTTTATTGTTTATTTGATACTCTACGAGTCCTTTATCATCTAAAGTTTCCTTATTTCTGCACTCGCAAGCACGTTTCGTCTGTCGTTTGTTGTTTTCAAGTAAGCTACATCGGACGCAAGCTTTTATTGACGTCAAGTTTATTCCGGGTCTTTCAAACGCGCAACTGACGTTTTGAGAATTCTACGGTGAACCGTACGCGAATAATTTCCACGCATGTGGCATTACCGTTGTGTTACCCGTTGTCACGTGTGTTGCTAAGGCTGAGGGTAATAGAACAGATTGTTAACTGCGTCTAAACCAATCAAATTTTAGTATTTAACATGAAAGTATAATAAAAACATTTATTACATGGTTGAAAAATTTTTCCAACATAGTGTTAGTTGCTCACAATGCAAAATTCGATTCGAATGTTATAATCCGTGCAATGCATCAAGTGGGACTAAGAGCCAGTTACTTCATTATTGGGTTCGTAGACACTGTTATTGAGAATGACAAATATGCTATTTTATTGAGTAGAAATGCTTCTTCATTGAAACATCTTGTAGATGAAAGTATTTTATCTAAATTTACAGCTAACAAAATTGCAGCTTCTGGTCTTCACTATGACCATCTTTGCATTGCTCCTCACAGAGATCCTGTGAATGGTGTAAAGTCTATTTTGTCAGAGAAAAACATGGGTAAGGTCAGAGTGACATCCAATGGTAAAATCATCAAGTCATTACATCAGTATTTTATGAAAGGTAACTGACCACTTCTTATATGAATATACATGTAATGACTATTGTTATATGAATATACATGTAATGACTACATGTTTCTAATTTGAACAATTATCTGTGATATCATGATGATTTAAATACACTTTCTATTCCACTGCATTTGTTTCTCATTTCTTTTTCATATTAAAGGGAGATAACTCAATTCGTTACAATGATAAAAAATAGCATTATCATTAGAAAATTTATTCAATAGCCTGGAAACATGGCTTTCAAAAAATAAATTTCATTTTTTTATCATATTTTTCCATCTGGATATACAGTTTCAATGGAAAATATCTACTATGACTTTATAAATAGCATTCAATACTTTTTTTGTATGTTATAATAAGGATTATCCAATTTATTCTAACTCTATAAATAGCCTGGTGACATACCCCGATCCAATTTTTTGGGCATAAACAGGTTTATATGCAAATAGATCAAGCATGAAGTTTTATGGAAATTTATCTGTAATTGAGGAAGGTCTCGTGTGTCCTTAAAGGAATTTCACAGAAATTACAATTTTTAGTAACCATGGCAAAATCATCAAAATCAAAAACCGATGCATTTGTTTATGTATCTTAGTGTTGTCTACTTGTGTGCCACGTTATATTGAATTCAGAGCAAAACTGTAGGAGGAGTAGCGTTTTAAAGAAATTTCACAAAAAATTCTATTTTTAGTAACCATGGCAACACCGTTCATCGAAATAAAAAACCGATACACATGTTTATGTATCTTAGTGTAGTCTACTTGTGTTCCAAGTTATAATATATTGAAATCAGACCAAAATTGTAGGAGTAGCGGGGGACACAAATTCTCTGAATTAGCTTGTTAACATAAAATCTGCAACTCTCCGGATGACTGGAATTTTTACAAGACTTCAATGTAAACAATATTGCCCTGAAACAGCAATGGCGGAGGTTATGCGTAGAACTGATAAAATTGATTAAAATATGGAAAAAATGAACAATTCTATTATAGAAACAAGGAAGAAACCTATCTAATCAAAAATGCCAATTAAATAAGACATTTCTAAACTTTAGAAATTCTATATCAGAGTGTGTGTTATGTGCCCACAATCTGATTAAAATCAAGTCTTTGTTACACTCTAAATTCTAATTATAATGGTCGCTGTAAATATAGAAGATTGTACAGTGACCATCAGAATTCAGAGCTTAAGAAAGATCTGATTTTAATCAGATTGATGTTCCCATGAAGATACATTTATGTATATGATCATGCTCTATATTCTATTAGTAGCCAAACATAAAAGTATTTTTCGAAACCTTTACTATATATGACCTAGATTTTCATCCTGCAAAGGTAAATTACCCATTCAGGACCCAATAAAAACTTTTCAAATAATTATTGACAACAGTTATATTGTATATAATTGTTTTATTATAATATGATATGTATAAAACAACTAAAATTTGCAATATACTGAACTACAAATCATACTGTTACATATAATGTTGTAAAATAAAATATTGTAACTTAAAAGATTGTAACAAATTTTCAAAGCCATATTTACTTAGTCTTTCAAGTCCCATATGTTCAACATTTAGATCCATGCTTTTTTTTTTTAATGAATCCTTCCACTCTTTTTTATAGAAAACTAATAAACTGTCATGATTGTTTACAGCAATTCAAATCCATAACATATTTTGTATCAAAATATACTGCTCAGGCTAATATGATGTCTCGGTTAATACAGCGGCCATTTCTTCATCAATCACAGTCCAGATCAAAGGCCATCTTGTGGGATTATTTGCTTTTCTTGATATTTCAGTCAATTCCTAAAACATGAAAATTAATGTATTTAAATTCAATTTAACTATCAATTTTCATATCATAATTTATAAATTGATTACTAGTATTTATTATATTGCCCTGGTATATCCAAACAAAGATAAATGACAGGGTTATGAAAGGTCTGCTGGGGGTCAAAATAAGTAAAGCCTCAATTCCATTTCTAATGCCAAAAGCAGGGGGTTCTATCAATTTTTTTCTTTATAAAAACAGTCCAAACATGAAAGCCATATTCTTTGCATATCAAATTCTCAGACCCCAAAATACAATGTTGTCCCAAAATTTTTAAGTAAACTGCTTATTAATGGTTTAAATTGAGTGTAATCCTTGAAAAGTGAAAACTGTCACAGGTATTTTAATTACCTACCTTAAAATACAATCCCACTGTGTACTTCTTTTTATGTTAAATATTCCCGAATTCCAAGCATACATTGGAAAGGTCATGCTCTTGGTATCAAGGCCTTATAGAGCCTTAATTAAAGTGGTCCTAGAAATGGTCAAGAAAATTATAAATTTATAGATAAAAAAAGCCTGTTACATGAATTTTGAAAATTTGACTTAATGTGTTTTTTGTCTCAGAAATACTATTATAGTAGATAGGTTGCCATGTAAATTTTTATCTTGTAAATGGATGTCAAACAAAATGTTGTAAAAATTCAAAAATTAAACAGTGGCGCATCCAGGAATTTTGTAACGGGTGGGGGGGGGGGGGCAGTAGAAGGGGGGGGGGGGGGGGGGGGGGTCTGGTAGCTGTACTGAAGCCCAGCGGGTCTAAGGTGAGGTCCTCTTTGGGGAACCAGGGCTGAAAAGCTAACAACTTCTTACACATAAAAAGGATGTTTTTCCTTGATTTTAGGATAATGGACATAACTAGAGCAAAGCTCGTTGCAAAGCAACGAGTAGGTCTTCCGTCCTGTTTGACCGGAAGTAGCTCTCATTTTTAACAAAAATGAGAAATAACGCCCAAAAATGCTTTGAATCCTCTAAAGCGATGTTAATTAATGCAAAAATAAGCCATTTTTTGCTACTTCCGGTTTGACCGGAAGTGATGACTATGCACGAAAAATTAATTTTTAAGCTCCCAGAGACATATGTTGCCCAAAAACTTGTCAAAAACGGCAAAAATACGCGTTTTCCGACTACTTCCGGTTTGGCAGGAAGTGACGACGTTGGACGTATTTTGACGACTCCATTAGATTTAGCTTGACATTTTCAACAACTTTGCTTCTTTGATGTATAACAAAATCTCAATACTTTTTAAGATATCTGGAAATAACTTTTGGCCCCTCTAGATCCCTTAATTTAGGGGTCAGTCCTTTTTCCGACATATCGTTTGAAAGATCTTCTAATTCTTCACAAATTATGCTCTATATATTTTAACAAAATATTTTTAGTTTAGGAGATAAGAAGCAAAATGTGAGTAATTTTTGGTTCTTTTAAGCGTTCTAATTTTTGACCCCTATATAGCGCCATTTTGAATAAAGAAATCGAAAAACAAAAACCGATGTGCAGAACTTCAATCCTTCTGTTATCTAAAATCAGTAGAATTTCTGCTCCAGCTTTAGCCTTCTCTGAGCCTTTGTCTGGAAACGAAAGCCTATAAATTTTCGTTAAAAGGGGAATAACTCAAAACCGGAAGTGACTTTTTGAAATTTTAGCCTGCATTCTGATAGAGTTTATAAACGTCTATAACCTCTGAAAATTTGAGCGAAATCCGGTCAGAAATGAGCGAGTTACGAGGTCTCAAAGTTGGCGTCTAGGAAAAAAAAAGGTATATAAAGAATAATTTTAACCATCAGAATCAGTAGAAGGTCTTCCGTTGGAAACGGAAGACCTTAATAATTTTTACATACAAAAATTTCAAACCGGGGGGGGGGGGGGGGGGGGCATGCCAGCCCGGGATCCGCCTTTGATAATATCTTCACAAGATATTTGACGATATTTTGGTGTTCTTTACTTTTCATAGAATAGAAAATTATGGAATTTTAAGTGATGAAATAAGAATAATACTAACTTGCATTTGAGGAGGAAAATTAATCCTCTCTGTCATTATCCTTCCCATTAAATCTTCTTCAGTCGGATAAGTGTACATTTGGGATTATCCTGATATATGTTCTATATGATTTATGACAAAACAAAATGACTATATAAATGCAAACTTTTGCACTTGTTCAAAAGATTGACAATTTCATTGCATATTTTGAATCTGTCAAGTAAATATGCAGCCGAGTACTTTAATGAGAATTTTAAAAATGCATATACATCAACATATCTATACAAACTGAATTATTAAAAAAAAAACGTAATTAATTTATTCTTTCGAAGCTTACATTTAAAACATAATTGATTATATTTGTACATAGACTAGCATCATATATTTATTAGTGAATCATGATTACGGATACATTTGACTGTTAACACCCCCTCCCTTTATCATGTAGACTTATGTGAAAACAACATATAATGTACAGAATTTACTGAGCAATAATAAATTTTAAAAGTTAACAGAATTCTTTAAATGCAAATAAAACTAAATGAGGAACTTAATTACCTTTTGAAGTTGAAGAGATGAACGTCTCCCCGAATGCATGTGGCACTACATCATGTGACTGAGGACATTGAGGTTTTTGTAGCGAAATTCATGATTGACACTATGTATGGCTGATACCTAGCGGTTACCCGGCTTTTTTTCTACAGGAAAGCTTAATTTACAACAGCTTAAACACTAAAGGAATCCGGGAAAACATCGACGCGAGGAATCCTTTAATGCAGCCCATTGTCGCACACGTAACACCATTGAGCGAGAATTCGGAAGGTGAAAAAGAAGGTTCCATGTCTTACACAGTGAAATTAGGATGAAACCGGCAAAAGTCTGCAGAATAATTGACGCATGTGCAATTCTGAATTCGATCTGTAGCGCCAGCTTGGTGTTTTGTAACTCGATGTTCTGCTTCTCGAGGTCTGTCCGTTCCAGGCTAGGAGGCTAGAAACCTTGAATCGGGCTCCAGTTCCTACTCTGGGTCGAACTCAAAATTGTACTCTTAGGAGTACGAGATCAAAATCTTAGGTTATAAAAATTTTCGAGTACGTATTCCTAAGAGTACGTACTCGAAAATTTTTTAGTACGAACTCGGACTTTTTTCAATTACACAAGCGGTCTCTTTGGAACTCTTCAGTAATGGCGGCGCCCATGTAATATTTACGCTGGTGAGTTGTGGCAGTATTCCAATTGGTATAGTGATGAGTTCATTTGTTTATTTTCCATTAAAACGTTTTAAGTTAATTTTTTCTCAGAAATTCTTATGAAATTACATATGATTTTTGTAAAAGGTAAAGGGTTGTGTTGGTTACTTTGTATCCGACGACAAAGTACAATATCGTCTGCATATACACAGCAGACTATATACACAGCAGACTATAGGCCTATGTACAAAATCTAAAATGGCAGAAAAAGATATAGAGAAACTCCTTACCTCGAAATAGGTTTTTGAGAAAAAAGTGAGAACAAAGTGATCCCCGGACGAGGAGACGAGACTGATTTCCGCCGTACTGGATAGATCTGTTCGGGGATTTTAAAGGGGGCGAAATCCGGACAGGCTAAGAGGAGGCAGGGCTGGGAGGAAGTGGCAGATGTTTTAAATGCGTAAGGAATTTCTTCCTACTTGGAAAAACTATTATTTACCTAATATAAATATCATATTCAAGAAAGTCAAAGTGGAAATGATCTGCTTTCTGATTCTGTGTTATAGGGTTTGGACAAAATAAGATTGATTGTTTGTCATTGTATCTGAAATATACTTGTAAACATCGTCAAATCACAGTGTGTTTGAAATGTACTTTTCATGTGTTAATATTCAATTTATACGTTTATCCCTTGTGCACAAAATAATGTAATTCAATATTCTGATTTGATGTTTTGAAGCCATAGCTTATGATTGAGGCCAATAAAAAAGAATTTTATAAACAATAAAGAAACAGAAAAGAGGAAAAACAAAGCCATAAATTGTATGTTTAAGTCTAATTTGTTTTTGTAGACAATTCACTAACAGCAAGCGAACGCCAGAAGAATGCAGGTAGAAGTACAACGATGCTAAACAAAGGAGTAAGTGAATTTAATTCCTGCATACATGTATGTGTTCTAACACAAAATGTCAGCTAGATCTAAATTAGTTTGTATAAGTCCATCCTCAGAAAGAATTTTAGTTTTAAAAAAAAGAGAATGTTGTACTATCACCTTGATCACTGGCTTCAGTTTGTTATGGGACGAATTCACTAGAACACACTGTATCCCATTTCTTTATTAGTAAAAAGCTAAAATCAAAACAAAACAAACAATCAGTTTACAATAAATCAATAAAATGCAATAATAATGACAAAATAATTCAGAATTTTCAATTATAACCATAATGTGTTTCCATAGCTTTCTAATATCTTATGTAATAAAGATCACAACTGGCTTCCATACTTTTAAAATCAATTAGCAACCACGTGTATCATGTTTCGTTCAATTACTACACAAATAAAGCTTGATTTCACATCAATTACATAGAAAAAGATGGATTCGATTCATATCGACATAATATAGTGTGATATTGTATGCATATACAATATTTCAATTGCAAACATCGCAATACACAAATCTGCGCACTATGCAGAAAATAGGTCATGTCAGCCAACCGACAAATCAAGAAATTGTGCATCTTAACACAGTATGCATTCCTATGCACCCTAGAATAACAATCTATTTCATAAGTTTACACAATTAAAGCATTAAAGTAAACAACTTACACTATAGAACTGCATTAATCACTGCAAATGAAGTGAGACAACGTGCTCTGCTCTTGCCGACATTACAAAAACAAAAGTAAGTCGTACGTAAAATGTTTCGTAAAACATCACACTCCCCGCCTAATATCCTAAGGATATTACTTAACTCAAACATACAACACATAAAAAAAAAACAAAAAAAAAACAAATATCAAGTTACATCATAGATGACTGTAAGAATGAACAATTCAGTTCAAGTCAATCAATTAACAGTACCAACTCTGTAATTGGTCTAATGTATGTAGTGTCCTTGCCATCTCTGACAACACGAACTTGAACAGTTCTGACTTTTTGATCACTATCACTCTTGAAAACTTGAACGATTAGACCCATAGGCCACTGTCCACGGTGTAACTCCTTTTCACGTAACAGTACCACATCCCCTACTTTTATGTCCAGATGTTCAGACTGCCACTTTGTCCTACGCTGGAGATGTTGCAAATATCCATCCTTCCATCTCTTCCAGAAAGTATCAGAAAGATGTTGCACATGTTTCCACTGCGCTTTATATATTTCCTTGATGTCTGATGAATCTTTCAGAAGAATGTCAGGGAAACTTTTCTGGGTAAGTAGCATTGACGGACTGATGACGTACGGATTGTCAGGATCACACGACACAGAACAGATTGGTCTAGAGTTCACGATAGCGCACACCTCACACATGAAAGTACACAGTACTTCATGGGATAACTGCTTCACATTAGGGTTAAGTAACATGGAATCAAGTATCTTCCTAGAGATCCCGATCATTCGCTCCCAAGAACCTCCTCTGTGCGAAGCATGGGGTGGGTTGAATGTCCATGTTATTTTGTTGTCATGCAGGTAATCTTTAAGTGGTCCCTTTTCTGTATATATTGCCTCTGCCTGAATGACGTCTAGAGCACCTACAAAGTTAGTCCCTCTATCAGACCGTATTTCCTTGACCGGACCACGTAAGGAAACAAAACGTCGTAATGCGTTTATGAATGATGAGGCACTCATCTCTTCTATCACCTCTATGTGGATAGCTCTCGAAGTTAGGCAGGAAAAGAGAACAGCCCATCTCTTGCTGTGTGATAATCCTCCTCTAGTCTTGCGTGCGACTATAGACCATGGGCCAAAAACATCGACTCCTATGGCAGAGAAAGGTGGTCCTGGTGTGACACGGTCTGCCGGTAAGTCACTCATGCGTTGACACTCCAACTTCCCTCTAAGTTTTTTACACACAACACACTTGCGTATGATAGAATTGACCAGTTTCTTGCATCCAACAATCCAAAAACCACTTGATCTCACTTTGCCCTCTGTAATAAGCCTCCCTTGGTGGTACACTTTCTCATGTAAATGAGTCACAATAAGTTTTGCAACATGAGACTTTGCAGGCAAGATGATGGGGTTCTTCTCATCAAAGGACAAAGGAGCTTGGTTTAGACGTTCCCCAACACGCAGAATGTCCTGGTCATCTAAGAACGGATGTAAATTCAAGATGCTGCTTGATGAAGGCAACAGCTTACTGTCTCTGATCCGTTTGATTTCTTCCTCATAGAAGAATGCTTGGACTGTCCGTATGATGAATAGTTCTGCTTCCTGAGTGTCCTGGACACTTTGTGATGGTAAGTTGATGTTTCCTTTCCTCAACTTGCAGATTTTCTTCAGATTTGTAATGGCTCGAACTAAACTTTTCCAAGCGGAGAAGTGTTCAAATCGTGTCACCAATGGTGTGTGTATTTCAGTTTTCTTCACATTGACTTCTGGGCGTATCTCTTTGTCCTTGTCTGGAGAAATCAATGGAAAGGTAAGTATTTCTTCATCGGGTTGAGGAGACCTTAGTAGAGGCGGTCCTCGAAGCCAATCACTCTCAGCTAGCTGCTCCACAGATGTCGAACATCTTGTTCCTATGTCTGCCGGATTTTGTGAAGTCGGTACAAAACTCCATTGCTGAGGTTTAGATCTTCTGTGTATGACACTAACCCGATTAGAAACGTAGTTGTAGAATCTGCGAGTGTGATTGTTCAGGTACCCTAGCACCACTTTGCTGTCTGTATAGTAAGTAGCAGAATCTGGGTCAATATCTAAGTGTCTAATCACAATCTGGACTAATTCTGTGCCTAAAACAGCTGCACATAGTTCAAGACGTGGAATTGTTGTGGACTGAAGTGGAGCTATCTTCGACTTTCCAATGACGAATCCAACCTGAATGTCACCTGAACTGCTAACTGTTCGCAAGTACACTACAGCTGATATCGCCTTCTCGGAAGCGTCAGAAAAGACATGTAATTCCTTCAAATCAGCATAGCTTAAGGAAAGTGGAGTGAACATTCTCGGAATGTGTAAACCTTCTAGACTGTGAAGGGAGTCTTTCCATTGTAGCCACTCTTTCTCCCGACCTTCAGGAAGCGGATCATCCCAGCTGCTGTTATGCTCACCCAGCTCTCTGTACAGGATCCTGCCATGTATCACAATGGGCGCAATGAAGCCAAGAGGGTCAAACAAGCTGTTGATGACAGAAAGCAGTCCTCTCTTTGTGAATGGCTTTACTGGAATGTGTGTGTTGTAGGTGAAGCTGTCCGCATTTATATCCCATGCCAGACCTAGACTTTGCTGGACAGGTAAGTCGTCTGATCCGATGTCCAGTGCCATCAAGTTCTTTTCCAAGTCCTCTGATGGGAAAGCTTCCATGACTTCCACATCGTTGGATACGATCTTATGCAGTCTAATGTTAGCTTTCTTTAATGCACTTTGAGTTCTCCTTAAAAGGTCAATAGCTTCGGCACTTGTAGGTAAGGAGATAAGTCCGTCGTCCACGTAGAAATTCCTGATCACATATTTTCTTACATCTTCGTCCTGATCTTCTACAGTTTTTCTTAGACCATAGGTTGCGACGGCTGGGGATGGTGTGTTTCCAAACACGTGAACCTTCATCCGATACTCCATTAAATCTTCCTCTGTGTCATTGTTCTTATACCAAAAGAACCTCAAGAAGTCTCTATCTTCTTCTCTTACGAGGAATGAATAGAACATTTTCTCAATGTCTGCCATGATAGCGACTTTGTTCATGCGGAATCTCAACAGAACACCTAATAAGTCATTGGTCATATTTGGTCCTGAGAGAAGCACATTGTTAAGGGATAGACCCTCAAACTTCACCGAAGAATCAAACACTCCACGTATCCTGTCTGGTTTCCTGGGATGGTACACTCCGAAAAGAGGCAAAAACCAACACTCTTTTCCTTGTGGAACTGGTGGAGCGACCTCTAATGCACCACTCTCTGTGATAGATTTCATGAAGGTAATAATCATGTGTTCTCTCTTAATAGGATTCCTTTTCAGATCACTGTCCAACACCTGGGCACGTTTCAGGGCTTGAAGTCTGTTATTCTGCAGCTGAGGTCTTGGAGATCTAAAGGGAAGTGGAGCCTTCCACCGTCCATCCTCATCCTTCACAAACCCTTCATCCATGATTTTAATAAACTGATGATCTTCAAGAGACAGACCGACCTGATCATCATCTGCTTTTCTTTTGAAGACATGGGCTCCAATGTCCTCATGGTTAGATGTGTCGTCCTCAGTGAGATGAAACTTGTTCGGACATGGTTGGAAAATGGACTGCCTTTCACTAGTTATAACATTTGTCTTATAAACACTAACGTTTGAAGGCTTGTGTGCCCGGTTGAGACATACGTCTCCAATCACAACCCATCCCAGTCTAAGCTGTAGAGCGAAAGGTGAGTTCTTTGGTCCTAGTCTCTGAGATTGAACATGATGAGCTTCCAAAAGATCTCTACCAATTAAAACCAAAATCTCAGCGCACGGATCTATGGGTGGTAGAGGTAAGTCCTTCAGATGCGCATGGTGTTTTATTACCTCGAAGGTGGGTATTTCATGTTTTTCGTTAGGGATCTCGTCACATTCGGTGATTGTTGGCATCTCCATTACCACAGACCCATCCATTGTCGCAACCATTAGGTTAGATATCCGTCGACCGCTTTTCTGTACACGTCCGGCACAGGATGTTAGTGTGAAGAAATGGGCTTGGGAATTTGGTACACCCATAAAGTCAAAGAGTTCAGGCTTTGCAAGGGTAGCATTGCTCTGATCGTCTATTAGTGCATATAGAGTCAAGCACTTCTTCGGGTCATCCTTCGGATAGACGTTCACTAGGACCGCTTTCGCACATGAGCGTCCTTGGAAATGGGCTCCGCATACGGCGGTACATTTTGAAAGAATCTGTTCTCCTCCTTTAAGAATGCGCTCCCCGCCATGCTGTTCAGGGGTTGCCTGGCTGTCTGGAGGCCTGTGGAGGGCTGTGGGGTGTTGCACACTTCCGCACTCTGTACATTTAACACTAACATTACACGTTTTGAATGCATGAGTGTCAGATTCACAGCATTTATAGCACAGATTTTGTTCCCTAAGAAACTGTTTGCGTTCACGAATCGACTTCTTTCGGAATGCCTTGCACTCATTTAAAGTGTGACCCATTCCATGAATTGGACACTTTTTCTGGACACTAGAACAGCCTGTAGTTTCTGTGACACCTGTCTTCTTCACTGAGAAGGTTCCTTGCTGACCGCGATTTTGCTGCTGTGGTTTATAATTAGGATTGTCTGGCTTGGTCACTAATCCTGGGTCATTTAGCATCCTTGCAGATTCTTCAATAAAGTCACAAAATATTTCAAACGGTGGATATGACACATTATGTAGCAGTTTGTATTTAGATGCCTTTGTGGTCCACTTGGACTGCAAACTGTACGTAAGTTTTTGTAAAATAGGAAGAACTCCTACAGAAGTGTCAAAGTATGCGAAGAGAGGTCCTTGTTTGGGGTCATCCTTTAGCGATTTTATTTCGCAAAGTAGGTCTGACAAGTCATACAGCTTTTTCATGTCGTTGTTCCCCAACCTCGGAAATTTGGCCAATTTTAGCCGTATTGCAGACTCAACTAATTCTGGCGAACCGTATCTCTCATGAAGTCTTCTCCAAAGGGCCTCACAACCCCTTACTGGGTTATGGGTTGTTGTGGCCTTCACCCTTCTTGCGTGTTCTCTTGATTCTGGTCCCAGCCACCTTATAAGTAGGTCTAGTTCCTCTGCCGGTGATACGGAGGCTTCCTGTATTACGGACTTGAAAGTAGTTTTCCATGCCAAGAAATTCTCAGGTTTATCGTCAAAGTTCACTAGTTTGTTAATCATTAGTTCTTTCTTAAGAAGAAAACTTGTAAACTCGCTGTGTTTTGGTTCAAATGGATCAAGTGCACGACATGGTGAAAGCATCCTTGTGGACTCGACTGGCTGTTGGTGAATTTCCTCAACATATCTTCTGGTTCGCTTCATAGGGTCCTCCCTCTCCAGAACTGGTCCGACTATAGACTGTGATGAGATTGATATGCAATCTTGCATGTTTTCCAATGCGCGTAATTTGGCTTCAGCTACTGCAGCATCTCTTTGGGCTCCAAGAACCTCCAAATCAACTTGAATAGATGCCTGTTCCTTCCTAAGTTTGGCTTCTCTCTGTGTGTACTCTAATTTCGCCTTTGCCTCCTCAGCTTCCATACGTTGTTGAGCTAATGAGATGCTGTGAGATGAACTACGAGATGAATGTGAAGTCCTTTGGGAGCGAGCAGATGTATTATCTGGAATAACCTTTGGTTGAGTAGGACTCACTCTTGGTTCCGTTTTGACCTGGATTTGTTTCGGACTGTAGTTAACAAACGATTTCCTCATTGCATCTAATTCGTGCATAAAGTCATTCACCTTGTCTTCCAGTGAACGCATTAGTAAGTCTTGTGATGCCTTTTCTCTGTAGCTCTCATCTGAGTTTGATCGTTCTAGGAAAGCCATGAAATCTTCATGAAGATCACGATACTCCAACATCAGTCTGCCAATTCTGTCTCTCTGTAGAACATAAGACTCTTTTGAATGTGAAGCCTTTTCTTTCATTTCCTCTTCCAATTTCCTTCTGAGTTTTTTCTGTTTATTCCAGAAACTTGTCACTGTTTGTTCAAATCGTTCCTTTCCGACAAAGGTAAGTTTTGTTTTTCTCTTTGGGCGACCCATGGCCTCATGTGTTGGATCATCTGGATCCATCGCTGCAGTGTGCTGAATGCTGATCCAGTCTTTTTACTGTTATGGGACGAATTCACTAGAACACACTGTATCCCATTTCTTTATTAGTAAAAAGCTAAAATCAAAACAAAACAAACAATCAGTTTACAATAAATCAATAAAATGCAATAATAATGACAAAATAATTCAGAATTTTCAATTATAACCATAATGTGTTTCCATAGCTTTCTAATATCTTATGTAATAAAGATCACAACTGGCTTCCATACTTTTAAAATCAATTAGCAACCACGTGTATCATGTTTCGTTCAATTACTACACAAATAAAGCTTGATTTCACATCAATTACATAGAAAAAGATGGATTCGATTCATATCGACATAATATAGTGTGATATTGTATGCATATACAATATTTCAATTGCAAACATCGCAATACACAAATCTGCGCACTATGCAGAAAATAGGTCATGTCAGCCAACCGACAAATCAAGAAATTGTGCATCTTAACACAGTATGCATTCCTATGCACCCTAGAATAACAATCTATTTCATAAGTTTACACAATTAAAGCATTAAAGTAAACAACTTACACTATAGAACTGCATTAATCACTGCAAATGAAGTGAGACAACGTGCTCTGCTCTTGCCGACATTACAAAAACAAAAGTAAGTCGTACGTAAAATGTTTCGTAAAACATCACACAGTTTAAGTTCTCATCTGCAACTTTTATAAAATCAAGAATTTATCAACCATTCAATCCAACAGTATAATCATGTTTATAGAATTTGTATGCTTTTGAATCAAGTACACATTTCACAGTACATATGACTATATAAAATGTTAATTAGTAAATTCCTCATAAGGTTATTATTATGCTTAAAGTCATATATGGCATATTTTTTATAAGTTTTGACTGAATAAAACTTTAAAAGATTTTTCTATATGTTTTGTAATTACTTTATGTTAATGATAAGATTTTCTGTAAACTACACAATTTAAATCGACCGCTTCATACACAGTAGATATGAGAAATTTAAAACAACCAATTTATTTACTGACTTGGCATTGAAATATCAAACAAGTTCTAAGTCAATTAACTATAAACCTAGGGTTATACAAGTTCAAAACTGATGAAAAGTTTAATTTGAACGTAAATAACAAAGATCTTGCTCATGTACACTCAATCTTGTATTTTTATTTTTAAAGCTCAGACATGCCATATATAGCTATAGCATGTTTTTACTTTAAAATAGATTTTTTAAAGAAAGAATGCAGAAAGACAGGTGGCGGACAAGCTGAAGTGGAACTGTCAGAGGCAGAGGAGGTGCCTCTACAGAGACAAGATAGAAGACCAAGCTTTTTTGGCCTAGAAGCAGGCTTTGACAGTGATGGTAAGGAAGTCAAGAAACATGTACTCTGTACATTGTAACTATCTTACTAAACAATAGAGTATATGAATTTGATCACTTCTAAACTTTTGTTTCCATTTCAGTCGTAGTTTTAAATACCGGTAACAAAGAGTGCGAGAAAAGTCAGGATGTGGCATGTGAGTAAATGGTGAAAATATTGAACACATACATATCCACATTCTTCTTCAAATAAAATGGCAATATAATTAATACTTATAAATTTCTCTTAAAAACAGTGATCGTTGCAAACTGTAAATCAGTTTGAGTCGGAAAGGGATGTATGAATGGTGACTGGAAATTAAATGATACTCAATTACTTTAATTTTTTAATCTTTGTTTGCAAGCATTAAATTTTTTCTTTATATTTCACACACCTCCTAACCTTATTAGCATAAATCGGAAGAATTCGGAGATAAACGTAATAAAGTATGAACAAAATCCGTAAACGTCCGAACAGCTTTCCTCGCGAG
Source organism: Saccostrea cuccullata (assembly GCF_032062105.1). Classification (NCBI taxonomy): domain Eukaryota; kingdom Metazoa; phylum Mollusca; class Bivalvia; order Ostreida; family Ostreidae; genus Saccostrea; species Saccostrea cuccullata. Next base: position 184,608 of record NW_026923164.1, read on the forward strand.
AATTCAACGAGAGCAAAATGCCAGTGGTGAAAATCGAGAGAGAAATTCAACATGAAAAAAGAGGTAAAACTTTATGTTTTCTCGATTTATAAGGTTTGTAAATTGCAAAAAGTTGAAAAACAAACGTTTCTTTACTTGAAAAGTGAAAGTAGGTATACGGTTTCTCATTCTGTCAAGTGCTATTGCACTTTAAAGTGTCAAAACAACACCTCTCGATTTTGTAAACATGTTTCCACGTGGAGGGGAGTATTTGTGTCGGTCAAGATTAACCCACATACATTGATTTAGTAAACGAAAACACTCGTAAGTAGAATTTTATTTATCTTTTCGATTACCTGTAGCACAAAATGGCTAAATATTTTAGGGCATGTTTGCCAAATGATGTTAATAGCATGTCTTAAATTGAAGAGAAAATGCAGGTGCGCTATAGGCCGTTCCTATTTGTAAGGTAGTCTACCATGCATGCATATGCAGAATTACGCGTATCAAAGTCATTATTTTTACTTATCAATACCCAGTGATTTGTGCGAACCATTTGTGTGTTTTTTTAAATACCAAGAGACTAAAATTTAATTCTATCCGTATACTCGTGTGTATGCACAAGTACTTCTTCCGAATTTCCTCTATACATATACATGTGTACCTGGATTAAGGTTTGTTTACATTTGTTTGCAGTTTTAATAGTGTCAGCTGTTTATATCAATCATGTGGTTTTCACTAGAGCCTACTGATCAAAAAATGGTGGTTACGTACTTTTCTAATTTAATATCATAGGTATTAATATTATGATCAGATGCATGATGTCAACTGAGTCAATGCATGCAGTTCTCACATACTTGTGTATATGTATCAGATGTGAAACTTCACATATGCAGTTTATGAAAGTTTTTGAATATTTCTATGTGTACCACTTTTTCCCCCTTAAAAATATTGCCCATCTAAAACTTAGCTAATGAGATAGTATAAATATTATAAAACTAGAGGTACTGTGAGCATTGAGCTCTGACACTAAATTAGTGTCCATGTTTTGCTATGGGAAACCCAAAATATGTGTTGGATCAAAAAGTAAAATAGAAGATGCACCATTGCAATATGTAATAAAGATTCTGTGAAAGTCTCATCAAATATCACTCAGTGCCAGTCAGGGGTATCAGCTGAGGAATTAGCAGATAAGAGATGGGTACCCCAAAGTGTAACAGAAGGACAGACATACCAACATGTACCAATTACTTTTAAAATATACCCTCCCGCTTTTCAAGCGTGGGTATAATAAATTACAGACATGCATCAATCTGTGTCTCTGTGTATGTAAACATAATTTGCATTGATGTTTTGCATTTCTGTTTGTAAGAATACATGTATCTAATTTACATGAAAAGTATTTTTCTTTTTAACTCTACTGGTCAGAGACCAGAAGAGCTTATGCGATAGTAATGCGTCCGTCGTCCGTCCGTCTGTCTGTCTGTCTGTCTGTAAACAATTTTTCAAAATGCTACTCCTCCTACAGTTTTGGTCTGATTTCAATATAACTTGGCATACAAGTAGACTACACTAAGATACATAATTCTGTGTATCGGTTTTTGATTTCGATGAACGGTGTTGCTGTGGTTACTAAAAATAGAAATTTCTGTGAAATTCTTTCAAAATGCTACTCCTCCTACAGTTTTGGTCTGATTTCAATATAACTTGGCATACAAGTAGACTACACTAAGATACATAATTCTGTGTATCGGTTTTTGATTTCGATGAGCGGTGTTGCCGTTGTTACTAAAAATAGAAATTTCTGTGAAATTCTTTCAAAATGCAACTCCTCCTACAGTTTTGGTCTGATTTCAATATAACTTGGCACACAAGTAGACTACACTAAGATACATAATGCTATATATCGGTTTTTGATTTCAATGAACAGTGTTGCCGTGGTTACTAAAAATAGAAATTTCTGTGAAATTCTTTCAGAATGCTACTCTTCCTACATTTTTGGTCTGATTTCAATATAACTTGACACACAAGTAGACTACACTAAGATACATAATTCTGTGTATCGGTTTTTGATTTCGATGAGCGGTGTTGCCGTTGTTACTAAAAATAGAAATTTCTGTGAAATTCTTTCAAAATGCAACTCCTCCTACAGTTTTGGTCTGATTTCAATATATCTTGGCACACAAGTAGACTACACTAAGATACACAATTCTGTTTATCAGTTTTTGACTTTGATGAACATTTTTGCTTTGGTTACTAAAAATAGAAATTTCTGTTAAATACTCTCAAAATGCTACTCCAAATACAGTTTAAGTCTGATTATAATATAATGTGGCATGCAAGTAGACTACACTAAGAACATAAAGAGACTTAATCAAGGATGATTATTTTTTTATTGCTGTGGTAATGTTTCAATTCCCAACTGCTTAAGAACTTTTCTCTTCCTTTGCTATAAGTACAAACCAGTAGAGCTTCAGTCTCGACAGAGACTTCTGGTTTGTTTGTCTATTGCAGGTTAGAGTACATCTTGAACAACCATCTCCAGGTATGACAAAAATAACACAATTGACCCTATAAGGTCATAAACAAACATTATTGAATTTAGAAAATGTATATATACATGTATATACATTGTAAGACAAATGTGAATCATTGTAGGGCTAGAAAAAATTTCTTTCACTGCTCACTCAGGCTTTTTACTGGTCAGCTCATCATAATATTACTATCCCACTAGGTTACTACTAGCTTGGATAAAAAAAATTCACTGACCCCAGTCCAGTGGGCAATCAATTATTTTTTAGCCTTGCATTGTAAAGTCAGCTATTGAGACATTCCATCCTTTTTGTTGTTTGTTTTTTTATGATATGCACCATCTCACTCAAATCGCATACACAAGAAAGTATTTTTTTCCACTTTTAAAACATGGGCTTTACTGATCTTTACATGTATACAATGTATATCTTTTCTGTTGAAGAATGGCATTGTTGATTGAATTTAAAAATGATCTGCCATATGTATGTGCATGATACTGAACTAAATGCATGCACAAAAATTATAATTCCATTTAAAAAAAGGCAAATATATAAAAAAAAAATCAAATCAAAACAATTACATGTATAATGTGCAATGAATGTTTCTTGCAGGATATACTCTGAAGACAGCGATGTGAAAGTTCAAGGTTTGCCTGTTGTGAGTATTGTGTACATGTAACTGTAAGGATAAACTTATAACATTTAATATGCAACATTATAACTAGTATTTAATTATTTTCATCCTGATCATGCTGTTTGGAATAAACAAAGGAAAAATATGAAGCATGCCCAATTACTCCAATATATACATCTACATATCAATGTATAAAAGAATCCTGTGTAAAGTTATTTATATATAGTTAGACAGACACAGAGAGAGAGAGAGAGAGAGAGAGAGAGAGAGAGAGAGAGAGAGAGAGAGAGAGAGAGAGAGAGAGAGACGTTGATAAAAAGGGTCAATATAATTGAAAATAATGCATAATCAGTGATTTTTGTTTTCTTTTAATGCTCAAAGATTTAATCACATTCTGTTCTATTTTCAGCAGATCCTTTAATAAAGAATGGATGGAAAAATTCTCACGTCATGCTGCATAACAGTACATGTAAGTTCAAAGGCAGAAGAAAATTCATTAAAAGGGACAGTATAAATACAGTTGATTGTATGTTTCAGCAAACAATTTAATGAAATGAAAATTATGCCAATACATAAATCAGCATATTATGCAAACTTCAAACGATTTTCATATTTTTCTGATTTGCATGTAGTGCAATGATATTTGTCAGTATTTTTCATTCAGTTTTTTTCACATAATTGCAAATGCATGTATTTTATTTGGATAATTTAGATTTAGAGGATTGTATTAATTTATTAATCATAATCAGTCTTCACGACAAATTTTTTTCAGCACATGCCCTTTGGGCATGTAGATCCATCATTTTAACCCAGCCCATTCAAATTTTTACATGCCCAACTCAAAATTCTTATATTTACTGGTACATTAATGGTGCAACCAAAATAAATAAATAAATAAAGGTTTTATTTCAGTTTTATTGTATTAAGGACAATGTTTCAAATTCTTTCCAGCTCCCTCTCAATTTCAAGCTCTGTCATTTCCATATCGCTTTCTTCACTTTCTGTTTCACTTTCCTCTAAATCTGCCTCTGCATCTGCCTCTGCATTTACATCTTCTGTCAAGCTGTTTACCTGTAACATCGTATTGACACAAGAATAAATAAAACATAGATGAAGATTTTCTATATTAATGTTTCACTGCGATTTTCAATGGCACACTTGCCATTTAATGAATTTTCAGATACCTTATTCAAAGCAGAATCAGATTCTGTGTTTGCCTGTGCAGTTGTGACAGTCATGGACTCTACGGAATCTTCCACTACCTCCATAATGTCAACCTATTAAATAATTGTATTTAAAATCTTTTGATCTATTGATTAAGATGTTAGTGTTTAATGCAGAGAAATGTTGTACGAGTACTTACCTCATTTTCAGCAGGTAAGGGTTGTGTCACAGTACTTGTTGCTTTTGTGGACATCTGGGTAGAACTGCAAGTCTTTTTTAAGTTATTAATAAGTCGTCTCTTCTGACCAGAAGGAGTTTTCTGAAAGAAAAAGTTTCGTGAAAAAATTTGAAATGCAAAAATTAAAAAAAAACAGGAAATAGCATAATATTAACAACTATAGCAGAAAACTACTCACCATCCTGTGTTTAATTGCTTGCTCTGGGTCGAAGTTCTTTACACTCTCAGACTGTATCTGAATTGTGAGAAGATCATTTAGAGTAGTAGCCTTCATCCTTCCCCTACGTTTTCCTTTGCATAGCTTCATGGCCGAGAAGGCGCACTCGTTATTCACAGATGTTGGTGGAAGACAAAGGGTGATGTCCATAAGCTTGAAGATGTTTTCAAGGCCATGATTGCCGAATCTAATCATTACATCCTTCCAAGACAGCAAAGGAATTTCTCTGTCATACCTTGAGAAAATATTATTAAAATAAGCTGTACTTCTGTAATTTTGTAATTTTATGGCTAACTTCACCTTAAATCAATAGAATGCATACTTTTCATATATAACAGCTTTTAATAGTGCCCATTCTTGAAGCAAATCCTCCTCACTGCATTCATAATAAGCATGGAATTGATCGGCCAGGAATTTAACTTCTTTATTTCCAAATTCTATAAAGAAATAAACATTTTTTTTATCTTATTAATAAATAAAATTACAGAAATATAATAATTTCAATTGTTTTCAGTTTACAATGAAATTAATTTCAAAATGAATTAAGTAATTTATAAATCTACACCTTAGTAATTTATGTGCTGTGTCACTCAGGAATTAATAACTTCTCCAAATAAAAATAAGCAAACTGCAAACCAATTTGAAAACAAAATCTGAAAAACAATAAAAAACTGAAAGTGTCTGAAAAATAATTTCATAAAAAAATAAACAACAACAAGTAACCAGGTATGTTCTCTGATCCTTTCTCTGGCCAGTTAATGAAAGATGCAAGGACAGTGGATTCCACAATTTCTGTGGATGGAAATCTCTTTTCCAAAGATGATTTCAAACTGGTGACAAAATTTTGCACTCTTGCATTTGGTTTTCCACCTTGAAAACTCAAAGTTGTCCCTTGATATGATTCACTCTCAATAACTTCTTTCACTGATAAAACATCTCTACAAATTAAATGATCTTACCATATTGTCTTTGTTTCTATTTGATAATCATGATAATCAACTTTCACTCTCATTAAATGATACAGATGCATGCATGTACTTACACAGGTTCCATATGAGTAAGTAGAGTTTTTGTAACACCAAGTCTGTGAAATCCGTCTGCAAGACATATCCCTTGAGTTTGCAGATACAACGACAGCTTCATCAAGTGGGTTATGATTTCCTATTCAAATTTAATACACGTTTTCAAAAGAAATTCTCATTACCTACATCATGTACATGATTGTCATTTTGTGAATGTGATATTTGTTATTGTTTTACCTTCAATTTTAAGATGTATGCAATAACATGACCATCACTGATCAGACGAGCATATCCCTCTGCCTTTGCATTATTATGACTACTGGTTTCAAGTTGTTGTCGAATAGCTTTGTATCCTGAAATGATTTTAGTTTCTGTGACTTTCGATGACTAAACTATTATGATAAATTTTACTATTATTTATAATTAATCAAATTTTTAAATATTTGCATTAATTTACCCTTTATGAGTACTGTGATGGCCCTGTACGTGTGTGGCAACCACCTCGTTCCTCCTACCCTCGTAGGTAAGACCTGTTTCATTTCTAACGAGGCAAAACTTCGCTGGAGGGCCTTCTTTTGTGTTGGACTTTTGTGGTACAGGTAAAATAGTCCTATAAGTAATGTCATGCATTTAGTATACAGACTTGGTTGGCACGATTTTATTGCATCTTTGAAACTCAATTCAAGACGATGGGCTAAACAATGCACAACAACCAAATGGGGTCTTGTCTCCTTCAGCAGTGCACCAAGTCCTGATTTACAGCCTATAAAAAATAATAACACCATTTATTTTTCATTTAACTTTAATTAAAAGTCATGATCATGGAAAACAAATAAGGCGATACTTATCATAACATTTATCATTTAATTATGCTGATCAGTTTTAAAATTATTAATAAGGATAACATACCTTGCATGTTAGATGCCCCGTCTGCACAAAAACCAATAAGCTTGTCTTTGAACACATCATGAATCTCGAGGCTTTGGAAGGTTTCCTGGAACATCAGATGTAGATCACTTGCTGAAGTGGAGTCGGGACTCCCAATGTGCAAATACATGACTTCAACGACCCCTTTGTTACAAATTCTCACATAAATGTTTTCCAACTCATCCCCTGTAAAGTCAGTCACTCCATCACATGTAAGGGAAAAGAACAAACTGTGACGTAACTTTTCACATACTTCTGATCTTGTAACTGCAGCAATGTGGTGTATCATTGTAGCTGCAGACTTGTCATTGAGGTACTGTTCTCCCACATCAAGACCCTTCATTTTGTCCAACTGACAAATAAATGTATAGTCCAAAAAACTTTTGTTGTGCTTCGCTATAGCATGGGCCGTTCGAAATTTTATAGCCATTTTGTCATAATCGGCTTTTTTAAGTTGCAGTAGACATTTTGATGCCAAACTTTCTGAGTGAGTTTTTAAAGAGTACTTTGATGTAAAATGTTTGTGCCACTTTGATTCCTCGTGGTCCTTTACAGCGTCGATTCGGAAATGATTAGAGCCTGTTGTAAACTTACTTTGTACACCTTCTTTTTTACACCATGCACAAGACATCAGATTGTTTTCCGAGTCATACACCAGCCATGGTCTGTCTTTCTGCCATTGGTGCTGAAACTTTCTGACACGTTTTTGTTCATAATTCACTTTAGAGTCACTTGCTGGTCGTTTCACCGGTTTAGCTAATTTCAAAAATGGTATCATGACCGCCCAATCCCAACTACACGTGGCATCGATGTACGTCTCGTAATTAACCAAACATATATACAATAGGTTAAACTAAACACTTCAATGATTACGATTGACGCTTATTTGACAAGTCGTACCGAGAATGTAGACGCACAAAGCAAGTTACGCGAATAACTTGGGTACGATGGACGAAATGACAAGTAAACATTGTGAGATGACGGAAAATTTAAACATGCCCTTCGGGCATGTCATTTAGCAAGTTTTACATGCCCGCCTGCAATTTTTCCAGGCCCCGGGCATCGGACTCCCGGGTTATTTCGAAGACTGCATAATTGTAGTTCAGCTGCGACAATAAAAATTATCTGATGAAAGCTTCAACCACGAGAATAGGAAAGGATGTCAAGGCCAAAGAGAAGGTACGCTGATAACTGGTGATGATATGTTATTGATGTAAATAGAGTAAAGCAATAAAATAGAGAGAACAATTAGAAATCAGTAGACAAAAAAATTAAATCAATTCTTTTCAAGAATAGGCAAGTCATGATAAGTCACTCTGAGGTAGTTCAGAACAGATTTAGATTTGTTCAGATCATATAGGTATAGGGTGGGGTGGTGCCACAGTGGGGGGGGGGGGTCAAAGTTTTATTCTGGAATATTTAAGGCTTTTTATAAAATCTTATTATTAGATTATCAGAGCTGCGATGCATCATATTTTTTTAATGAATACATCATAGTACAGAATCCCAAAATCAAGGGTATTGGATGTGCCATAATTAGAGACAAAATGTTTATCTTGAAAGTCCTTTGTAAATATTGGAAAATCATTTTGTTTATTTCTTGGCTTCTAATTTAAGTAGAGATTAAAATAATTTCAGTTTTCATAATTTAAATTCCTATTTTAAGGAGACTTTAGTTAATATCTTGAGTTTCAGTCTTTCAATTAATCTTTAAATATCAAACTAGCTGCAACTTAGAATAGCTGGTTATCAATAATCTGCATAGCTCACAAACTAGATAAGGTCTAATAGCTACAATTTTCAGAAAGAAAGCAATATTTTGGGGTTTTAGAAAAGGGGCATAACTCTCATCATGATAGTAAATGATGGATGATAAATGTGAAAAATGTATGCTGTTGGATATCAAGTGAATGCAGTGCAGTCTAATTAAGTACAGTTAAACAACAGTACACATGTATCTTAAAATCAAACAACTTCGACTATCTAGGGTATGTTGATGTTCTTGACAGTATTACAAACTGGATGAATGATTTGCAAACACTTTGCATTGCATATGTTTTACTTTTGTTAATTTAATTAGCTCATTTTGCGCAGATCTCTTTCGCATGCAGATTATTAATGAACAATGATAGATTGAATTAGCAACCATAAATGGCATATAGGACATTTTATACTCTGTTTGAGTTGAACTTTGGTATATATCTTGAACACTGAGAGATATCTTGAACACATATAGATATCAAAGTCATTTTAAAGTCCCTTGAACACATTTTTTGTTCTATATATCTTACCCTGAATCTCTTGGATATCTCAGTTTTTCAGCAGTCCAATAAGCCTTTCAAGATAACAAGTGTGACTTTATTTTATTGATTCAATTAATTTATGATGAATTATAAATATATCAATCATATACTTTTATATTTATGTATTAATTAACATTTTATATTTTTCAGGCCATATAACAAATGGTTGCTGAATTCATGAAGACTGGGATGATACAGTACTTTTTTTATTTGAGGATACCTTTCTAAGAAAAGAAGAATTTGCATATTCAAAGACTCCTTAGTTTATTGTTTGTTTGTATGTTGTTTAACGTTCTTCTTGAGAATTTTTCACTCATGGTGATGCCAACATTTGCCGGTGGAGAGCTGCAAATTTTGTCCTTTACTTGGCACACATGGCTAATTGAGCAATGCGGGATCTTTTTGTTGCTAGCACCTACTGCAACACAGGACCTCTGTATATGCAGTCTTTTCTCTATGTCCGACAGTGGGATTTCGAACCAGCAATTTAATGATCAACTCCTTACTCATGACTGTCGAGCAGATGCTCTTGCCACTGCACCATGCAGGCAACTTCATAGGTTGTACAATAATAAGATAAGATTTATAACTTAAAACTAGTGTTTTTAATAAATTCAGTCACAGTATAGAAAATTTTTGGAAAAAAGGGGGGTAATAGCTAGCTCTCACTGGTATTGCATGCTTAAACTATACGAATTACATACTTTAATTACACATGTATTTTAAACCAGATCAGTAAAGAAAGAAACACTTGATTATTTTTACTATGAATTTTATTATGAGGTTGACTATCTTTAAAAAATGGAACTTTAATCTTTTTGAGTAGGAAGAAAAAAAAATAATTAGAATGTACATGTGCACTAATAGTTTTGTTTATTAAAAAATATTCAAAATTTGGAGATCTTGTGAAGGATATCTAAATATTGTTTTATAAATTTTTACTTCATTTTTAAAACAGCGTAATCTTTATTATAACATACGTCCTGTAATATACAACTTATTTGTTGTTGAATATTTCATTGTCTGTCTACATGATTTCTTGTAAATACAAATATGATTGCATGCTGTTTGTTTACTTTGTCTTTTTTTCCAATATGAGTCATGATATATAAATGGTATGCATATCAGTTTAAATTATTTTTGTTGAATTCATTTAACAAAAAGAAAAATTGATAACTGAATATAATTATGTAGACAGATACCTTCCAGTAGTAGCTGCAGATATGTAGCTTATGTGAAATCAGGTACAGTGCATACTTGAAAATCAATTTACCTGTATTCATTAAACAGAAATTTAGTGAACATATTTATTTACATAAACAGTATTCCATACTTAAAATAGACTGTGAGTTAATGTTATACTCATTCAACATAAACATTGAGCAGAAGTGATGTTGATGAAATAAAACATATATCACAATATATTTTCTTTTTTTCCTCCAATTAATAACAGTTTAAATGTATATAAATTGATAAAAGAAACTGACTATACCATTAAAAATCTTGAGTTGTCTTTCCTTGTGTAAAGAAAATATCTGATGCAATGAATGCTCCCTTGGGTTCATGACCCTGAATATTAATAAGGTTAGGAGGTGTGTTTCAGCAGCCCACAGACATCTTCAAGGACTGACACTTCAAAAGATAAAGAAAGCGGAGATAAGATAACTTGTTTGACCAAGGTTGCACCTTTTTAGCACACCTTAGCAGTAAGTTCTGGTTTCGGGAGCATAAAACTTAGAAAAGCTCACTTTGAATCTCAATTTCATTTTTACTAAACAATGAAATTGAAACAAGAAAATTGAGACCTAGATCAAAAGTGAGTTCATTTAACTTTTTCGCACCTGGGCTTTTCTGATCACCTGTTAACATGTGTCTAATGGTCTGTCTATCGGTCTGCCTGTAAAATTCTCATGTCTACTGATGGTGCTTTTAACTTTCCACATTCTTTATAAGCAAAAAACTGAAGAAATGTAAACATATGCAGTATCTTCGATAAAGAAGAGGATCTTTGTCCAGTTGTGAAGAAGCCCATGGACTATTCGCCATCAAAAACCGAACTAGATGAGAGGTTCACGATCAAGGCTATCAGCCTAAAAGGTGGGTTAATCAGGGTTCATGTTATGTCAGACGAAGAGGAAGTGTTCAACATTAGGATGACATCAGAGGCTAGCCGCAATCCACAGATACTATCTTCAGAAGTCTCAGAACATTCGTCCGGACCCATTTTTTCAGCTCCAAACCCTATTTACGAGGGGTGATCAAAAAGTTCGCAAACTAATTGAATAACTTCCATATTAGAAACAATATTTGGTTTTAATGTTGATTATATTTTAAATTAATCCTACCCGATTTTAATGCACATCAACCACCGTTCTGCGCATGCGCGAATCACGTGATATTGGCGGTCACGTGACCCCCTCCGTAGCGTTCTGTCACAAAAGTTAAAAGATTTTTCCGAATTTGATATTTCTTTCCATGTGAGTTAATTTTTATGACAAGAACAGTTAATTTGTCAGAAATGGTCATATCTCGGCAACAGAATGGGTGGATAATAACATCCTTTCCAAAAATAAGTATGGCGACCATTAAAACACAAATCTTCTGTCACAGGAGAGACCTTTATTCAAGGTGGATAGAGAATGGGTGCATCCTTTTTATCATATCTAATATGTTTAAAATCTAAAGTAAACGATATCTTACGTGTTTAATACTTATATCATTGTTCAAATATTCAACTATTTTTCAAAGTGCTAATTGGAGGTCTTTGATAGCAAATTGCTTAATTAAAAATACATATCTTTTCAAACTTGCTTTCACTGGGCAAGATGACAAGTATCATTTTTAACCATCAGCCTTCCTTCACTAAAACGATTAATCCAATCATTAATTGAATTTATAGGAACTCATTATCTCAATAAAATGTGTACAAATTATTATATGATACTGTGGAGGGATTTCTAAGATATTACAATAAATTGTACAGTCGTTTGTTGAACAAGTTCGACTGAGACAACCATTTTTCGTCACAAGTGACCTAAATAGTGACGTCATTTTCACATTGTGACGTCACAAACAAGGAGAGAAACTTTATTCAGCATATGCTATTTATAGACCTTGTGTATGGCTATGTGTGTACCCAATTTCATTCTAATCTGAATTGTGGTTTTGTAGATATAGAGATAGTTTGCGAACTTTTTGATCACCCCTCGTACACCAGTTTCCTCGTCGTCCCTTCTAAAAGAGATGTCGAAGCTGCTGGGTGTGGATGCTAGGCTGGTGAAGTCTGTCACGAATTAAAGGCTCCTCCCCACCCATATATGTACCATCAAGCTTTTCCAGCTCCCAGGGACCAGGAACCTCGGATGGTGTAGTTGAGTCCCAGGCTAAGCCTGAGATTTCTCCTACCACAGAGCAGCTTATTGCCATTGCGGTAGCAGTGGTAACAACAGACATTTCTGAAGCTGGTGATGCCTGTCCGGACCCTGCTCGCCCAGCTGAGTCAGAGATGATCCCAGCTCCTCCTTCCAACACTAAGTCCTTGCCTCATCCTTTCGCTGTGTGTCCTGAGGAGTCACTTTCTTCTGCCGAGTCCACTGTTCCAGAACCGTCTGAAGTTTTTCCCGATTTGAAGGCATCTGTATTGTTTGAGCTTGCTGATCCAGTTGCATTGAGCACATTGAGTGATAGTCTTCTTTCTCCGGACCCCACATGTGTTGTTGAAGCCATTGCAGACCAGGCAGACTGTACAACCAGCCATATCAGCGAACCAAGCCATCCTTCTGTGACTTTATCTGCACCCTCTGTCACATCCCCGACTTGGAGGGGGGGGGGGTTACTGATTTGCGTTCGGTTTTATGTCGTGGACTTATGACAAAATGGTACCTTTCTGGTTCACTTCTTGATCCAATAACCGTCTGTGCTTGCTGCGTCTCTGCTTGCTCCTCACAAGATTGTCGAGTTGTTGCTTCTTCCTCACTTGAATTCTGCGTTGTCGACTCAGATATGGTAGTCAAGGCGGACTTTGAAGAGCATGATTTATCTTCTAAAACAGAGGATACGGACATTCTTGCAAAATTTTTTGTTTAAAAATGTTTATTTAAACGAAATCCCCCCCCCCCCCCTTTACCCTATTATAATATTTTTTTTTGCTAGAAAAATGCTCACTGGATACTTTTGTGAAATAAATATTGAATTAAACTTTTTTTCTGCTGAGGATGAGAAAAGAACCCTTTAATCACGATATATAATTTCTTTTTTTTTCAAAAAAAAATTGTTGAAACTTATCGAAGGTTGCTATGGAAAAAAATTGTTTGAACGTGTTTTTTTTCCAAGTCCTGGCGTTTTGATATCATTGTCAGCTGCTTTTTCAATAAAAATGGAACTCGTAAATTTCCTTACCTCGTCATTGGTCATTCGCAAAATTATTTTGTTAAAACACATTCTGATTGCACAAACAAGTACTCGGAATTTGACATAAAAAGAGATGCTTGAGTTTCTGATTGACAATATCTATGTGGTTTTTTGGAGACCAGGTCTTCAAAAAATCTATTGGAACTCCCATGGGTTACCAATTGCGCTCCGTTATTAGCAGACTCATTTCTGTATTCATATGAAGCAGAATTTGTACATGAAAAGAAGAAAACACTCACTGTAGCCTTCAACTCGACATTTAGATATATTGACGACGTATTGTAAATTAACAAGGGTTATTTCCATTCTAAGTCGATACAATATATCCCGGTGAGCTTGTGATACATGTAAAAGATACCACAGAGTCTGACACATGTGTTTCATATTTGGATATTTTTCTTGAAATGGACATAGATCTAAATGGTAATCTAACAACCAAGCTCTATGATAAACGTGATGACTTTAACTTTTCAATCGTCAACTTCCCTTACCTATACAGCAATATACCTTCATCACCTGCATACGGAGTTTACAAATCTCAGTTGATTTGATACGCTTGAGCATGCTCTACGTATGAACAATTTCTAAAACGAGGTAAATTATTGACAAACAAGTTTATAAGAGTATCAGCGGTTTCGTTTAAAGTCATCATTTTGTAAGTTCTATGGTCGATACCATGAGTCAGCAGATACAATTTATCATTGAGTCAAATGCTGACTGACGTTTTTCATACTAATTGTTAGTCCATTTTTATACACTGAATTGACGACGGATTTCCCCGTTATTTCCCGATCATGACAAGGAGCACACGGCGGTTGGGACCGGTCGGCAGGGGATGCTCACTCCTCAATGGCACCTGATCCCACCTCTGATGTTTTGGAGGTCCGTGTTTGCTCTGCGCCTATTTTGTATTGTTTTATAGACTTTGATATTGAATACTGTTCGTTATCTCCATATCCTTCTGCTTAACATTCCCCAAGAACTCCGGCTCAAACGAAGATTTCCACCAATCCCCCATTCCCAAATCATGCACGTTATCTCCATATCCTTCTGCTTAACATTCCCCAAGAACTCCGGCTTAAACGAAGATTTCCACCACTCCCCCATTCCCAAATTATGCACAGTGTAAATGATAAATCAAAATGTAAGGATTTCAGTTCGAGAATATTTTAAATATTTCGCAATCTGGGTCGTACATGCATAAAGAGTTGAGAAAAGAGCACCTGTCCCTCGGCTAGATCTCTGTAATACCAAGCAGTGTAATCTTCCATCGGGACCCTCTCTTTCTCTGCGTGCGTAACGTATCCAGCATCCTATTTAAAGCCATACTTATGACGTCATGTTCGCACTGCATAGTGAATGAGTTTCTACATCGTCGGAAACCCACGTTCCAAAAGGTTAAGCGCAAGGACTATACAGTTTTGCGTTCTACAGATTCAACTACAATACCGATACATTTTATATATGGATTTTATACATGTTCTATGATTGAGCATTTTTACAGGATAGCATGGTTGGAGTATCCACTGAGCACTGCTGCACGAAGTATGTGATTTGTTAAAAAAAAAATTCCGAATACATATTGCATACATATATACACATCTTTATTACATATTGCCATTGTGCACCTCCAATTTAACTTTTTGATCCGACACATATTTTGGGTTTTCAACAGCAAAACATGGACACTCCCATTATATTCATATGGGAGGCGGGGGTATCATTTAGTGAGCTCATTGCTCACAGTACCTTTAGTTGTTTTACCTGTTGTGCCTGCCATCGAGGACTCGAACCCCCCCAAGCAGTTCCAGAGAAATTTGGCTTGTCCTTCATAAGATCAATAATCTTCTGGGCGGCAGTAGGGCCAAGTACCAGATGCTACTCCTCTCTCGCTTTATACTTGCACTTGCAGACATTTTTTTTCGTCGTAGCGTAGGTACGGGGACGCGCGCGTGCAGAACGATTTACATGCAACAGAGT
Organism: Saccostrea cuccullata; assembly: GCF_032062105.1. Classification (NCBI taxonomy): domain Eukaryota; kingdom Metazoa; phylum Mollusca; class Bivalvia; order Ostreida; family Ostreidae; genus Saccostrea; species Saccostrea cuccullata. The sequence goes on from NW_026923164.1 coordinate 200,013, forward strand.
TAACTATAAGTCGTCAATTATATATGAGTTAGCTAATTTATTTTCAATAAATTTTCGAACAACAAATTTTTAACTGACATATACGTAAGTTCAACGGCTTGTTACAGCACTATAACTAGGCATTAACTAACGCTTGTGCAACAGAATCCAGGAGAGGAAAACATTTTTTTAAAAGATAATGCATTTTCAATAATTATATAAGTAAAAGAGCCCTACGTAAAACCAGAACTCCTGACCAAGGGCACATGAAATTCATAATTTTTAAAGAAACCCTTTCACATCAAAACAATACATACAGTTTGTTAGATACCCATGAGCAAAAGTCAACATTTCGAAAAACACTGTATTATCTGTGCCCCGCCCCAGCACCCCTGAATATTACATAATATATAAAAAAAATAATAGCGCAGTTAGTTGAGCGTCTGCTCTAAAGTCAAGGCCATCTTGCCATTTATTTCTTGGTTTACGGATCCGCCGACCCTTTTTTTAGAAGAATTAAAAAGAAAATGCAAATTGGCCATTAATGCCGAGTATAGGACAAAATTTGCATCACTCTATCGGCAAGTGGTAGCATCTCCATTTTCAGTGAAAAAATCCTTCATAATTCCTCCTTTTTTCTGCTAAATTCCCCTCTGTAATGTACATCGAGGACAATTTTTATGAACATCTCCAGGTGATATTAAGCTGTAATAAATGGGAGCGATTTATTATTAGGAAATAAAATGAAAACGCAGAATGAACTGCATTTAGAAAATAAACACTTACGTAACGTGTTTAGACCTAAACATGTTTCAGATTGTGTTTAACAGTGAAACATGTTTAAACGTGTGTTATATCTAAATGATGTGAGATTTTACACATGTTTATATATAAGTGTTTAGAAATTGAACACCTTTCTTTGAAGTACAGAGTTATCTTCCCGGAAATGACGCGTATAATTCGAATGATAAATAGAACGGTTATCGAAACAAAGAAAATACCAATGTAAGCTAAAGAAGATGGATTAAAGGAAGTGAATGCTAATCAAGGTGATAATCATGAAGAGATTGTGAAGTGCATTTAAAATGCAACATTACTACGACAAAAGGTATGTTTACTATTATTTTATTTTACATAAATCGACCACGATGAGCTACATGAATAGACATGCGGTTACACATATAGTTGTAGATCATGATTCCCTTCGGTTATTTTGCATTCTTGAAATCTAGAAAGGAGTACATTATATAGAATGTCATTAATAATATCTATATTGGAATCAGTACTATATAGTGGTTCAGTGAGAATCAATAAAAGTAGCACAATAATAGCTATAAAACATGAAAAATTTCATATAACTTCTGCCAGCGAAGAGCATATTTTAATAAAATTTGAATTTCTTTCTTACAGGATATTGTCCACATCGAACTTAAAAGCAAAAATACCCGTATCAGAGGAACTGCTGCCATCACCAAGTCCACAATTAAATGTGATCGTTCTTACATTTTTCAGCACTTCTTTCTTTCTAGAGGAAACTGAATTTTGTGAAGTATGTTGTTCGTTATAATTTTGAACAACCCAAAAACATTCTTATATTATGAAAGTGGATTACTGACTGACGGTCACGGATGAAAACAATTCAGCATGTGTTGCTTAGTGAAAGAATTGCTGGAAGATAATAAACTTGATACACACATAAGGAATAACTGCTTGCTAAGCTGATTAAAATTAAAACCAGTGTATGAAAATATATATTTAAACATATATGTATACTTAATTTAAAATTCTTTAAAATAAATCCATGTTTGAATGTTCATTTAATACAACTTTAAATGTAAACAGTGGTTATATTTTCAGTTTTCCTTCAGGAAGATAATGAAAATATCCAAGTGTTTATAGTTTGTAAACATGTATCTTAACATGTTTTGTAAAGTGTTATAAATCTAAACAGGAAAGTGTTTAGGCTCTAAACACTTTCCGTTACACGTGATGAAATTCAATGTGTTTAGAATTTCAATGCATAAAAAAGTGTGACAAGAATGTGCTTAGCAAAGTGTCCATCATCGGAACACATTTTTTACAGTGTAAGCATTGATAAGGCCCACTTTATTCTTGAATAGTTAAAAAACTTTTGATCCAAGTCTCGTCTTTCTAACGTATTTGCATGGACAATCACTGAGTTATTTTATAAGTTTAAGTGGTGTTTTTTTTTAAAGATTCAATGAAATTTTCTAAGCTAACGTGCCACATCGTCGCAAACCACGGCCAAAATGTACGATCCTCTTCCATTCTGGCCGTGGTTGAACGAGGAAAGAATTCTTCATAACTCATTAAAATATTGACCAATGCGAGTAAAGCAGAGTCGGATGATGAACTTTATCGCGACCTTTCAATATCCAATCGCAGTACACGAAATATTCCTTGTATAGTGTTGATGTCATTTGTTGCGATCGAAACAAAATTTCCCACTGACTAAATATGACGTCACAATAGAGGGGCGTAAATATTATACAGTTATGGAATGGGTACGAGGGAAATAGCAAAGTTTTGGTTCCCCGAGGGTGGAAACTATTTTCTTGCCGAGGGGAACAATAAATTTGCTATTTCCCGAGTTCCCATTCCATAACTGTTTTATTATACCAAAACAATCATAGACGATTTAATTTTTTTTACCAGATATTCCGACGTTAAAAAAAAAACAAAAGTAGAGGGATAATTACAAATGCATGCGGTTTAACACATTGTATGATAAGTAATGCATCGTGTCCTAAAACAATTAAATTATTTTAAAAAAGTATTTTCACTGACATTTCGAAGAATTATCGTTGTCTTCATTTTGCTATAGAATTCAAGTATGATTTTGTCAATGTTTTGACGTCATAGTTACATTGCTAATAACATGACGTCACAGACTCGAGATTCCTTGAACGCGCCGCCTACTAAGCACTTTGATTGGTTAAAATCACTAATAAATATTCATGAGGGAGTAGTCCAAGGGAGTAGCTCTGATTTTTCAGGGAGTAGTCTTCATTTGAGGGTAGTAGTCTTTTCTCGGGGAAATAGATAGTTTTATGGTATAAATTTTATATAGAGTAATTACAGTAGAGGTATAACAATCAAGATTACGACACTTTTTGTGATCAAGCATCCACGGGTAGGAGAGACCTTTATGGGGATAATTTTTTTGATGAAATCTTCCGGTTCTCTTGGGGTGCTTCAAAAATCCTTTTAATCTGTATTGGATGGCGCAAGAAGGCAAAACTGAAGGGAAATCTAAAAAAAACTTCCGGCAAATCTACTCATGTATCTGGCGCAGGTGACTCAAACGCATCAAATACTATAATTTGTTTTAATAATGCACGAAAGACCTCATTAGGCCGAGACTCCTGAAGCGAAAATCAGGAGAGCAATTTTGAAAGACGGACTACCGTTTTGCCATTTCTTTGTTTTCATCGGTTTTTGATGTTCTGGCATTGTAGATCTTCATTATTGTTATTGATGTCTAATCGCTTAAGCTTCAAGCAGCTTGTTACTGTGAAATTAAATTTTCGTTGTTTTCGAGGTATGATGAGACCCAAGAATTTATGTTCACCTCGAAATATAAAATTTCATATTTTGAAATAAGTAATATTTTTGTCCACGAAATTTAATCCCAATAAACCTTTTTTTCTTCATTCCTCGAATTTGACATTTTACTATACATAGACCTCATATCTTTATTTCGCACAGTTGACTTTCACAAAAGAATTCGAACAACCTCCTTATTCCTACACTAACATCTGTTTATCAGTTAAAAAGAAAAAAATAATGGCAATTAAGCAATAAAACTCGCTAACTGAATTATCCTACAGGGCCCAGAATATTATGAACAATGCTGTGTTCATCAATACTAACTGCTTTCTGTGGGAATTTTATTACCATTATTAGAGGAGAAAAAATCCATTTCATTGATAAGACTGATGCTTTGAGCACAAAAGCCATGATCAAAGGAAAGATAAAGACGTATCATGGACGTATCATTTTTAGCTCGCCTGAGCTGAAAGCTCAAGTGAGCTTTTCTGATCACATTTTGTCCGGCGTCCGTCTGTCTGTCTGTAAACTTTTCACATTTTCATCTTCTTCTCAGGAACTACTAGGCCAATTGCAACCAAATTTGGCACAAAGTATCCTTAGGTGAAGGATTTTCAAGTTTGTTCAAATGAAGGGCCACGCCCTCTTCCAAGGGGAGATAATAATGAATTAGTGAAAAATTAGTTGCATTTTTAAAAAAAATTTTCTCAAGAACAACTGGGCCAGGAAAGATGAAACTCATGTGGAATCATCCTGAGGTAGTGTAGATTCAAGTTTTTTTAAATCATGACCCCCGGGGTAATGGCAGGGCCACAATGGCCGACCAAAGTTTTACATAGAAATATTTAGGAAAATTCTTTAGAATTCTTCTCAAAAATATCAAAGCCATGATTGGTCATATTTATATGGAAGCATACTGAGGTAGTGTAGATTCAGGTTTCTTCAAATCATGACCCCCGGGGGTAGGACAGGGCCACAATGGCCGACCAAAGTTTTACATAAAAATATATAGGAAAATTCTGTAAAAATCATCTCATATTTCTATGGAATCATCTTCAGGTAGTGTAGATTCAAGTTTGTTCAAATCAAGAGCCCCAGGGTAATGGAGGGGCCAAAATGGCTGCCCAAAGTTTTACATACAATGTAGAAATATTTAGGAAAATTCTGTAAAAAAATAACAAAGCCATGATTGATCATATTTTTATGGAAGCATCCTCAGGTAGTATAGATTCAAGTTTACTCAAATCATGACCACCGGGGGTAGGGTGGGGCCACAATGGCCGACCCAAGTTTTACATAGAAATATATAGGAAAATTCTTTTTAAATCTTCTCAAGATTAGCAAGGCCATGATTGATCATATTTCTATGGAAGCATCCTCAGTTAGTGTAAATTCAAATGTATTAAAATCATGACCCCCGGGGGTTTGCGGGGCCACACTGGCCGACCAAAGTTTAGCATAGAAATACCGGTATATAGTAAATGTGAACTAGATACTGATTTTATTTTTTGAATATAAAAAAAAGTGTGTGACCGGTTGACAGGGTATGATAATCGTTCAAAGCATATGATTCCACCTCTGATGTTTAAGAGATCTATGTTTTGTCTGCTCCAGATTTATAATATTTCAAAAAAGTCATTTTCGTGAACTCATTATGCAGAAACACATTTTCGTGATCGCATCTAAATTGTATCAGTTATACACCAATAACATCGTCATGATTCCTTAAAATTTTTTTCCTCATTAAAAGTTAAGCAATCTGTTTGTTTTAATTAATAAAAAGCTAATATAGGATGCCAACTCCCATTATTCTTAGTTATCTAAAATAAATATTTCACTTGTGATGGAAAAAATAATAAATTGAGTGAAACATTCTTCCCATAAATGGCAGTTGTATTCTTTTGAAGTAGTGTGGTTTAGTTTCTTAATCCTATCCTTTCGGAAACAATTTTTTAATTACATCAGTAACATTATACAAAATTGATTTTTAAAACTTAAGATTACCCCATTTAAATATGCATGTGTAGTTGGTAGGTAGTTTTCAATGTTTCAAAATAACACTTAAATTCTTCATCTGGGCTATCGTCCCTCCAATGGAGGAGTGGACATCTCTCCGACTCGGTCACACCTGCTGTGTGCCCCCTTGTCATGATCGGGATATAACGGAAAAGTTTGACATTTCGGTGTGTAAATAATGGCCGAACAAATGGTAAGGAAAAAATTTTGTTTTTGTTTTTTTATTGTTTAATGTCGGTCTCTAGAATTTTTCACTCACATGGAGACGCCACCAATTGTCGATGGAAAACTGCTGGTGCTCTTCCTCAACTTGTCAATAATTGTCCCCCCGCTTTCGCGAAAGCTAGAGAACATAAAATCTCATTCGTCTGTCAGTTTGTAGTTCTGACCATCCTTCATAAAATCATTAATCTTGGTCCTTCGTCATATCTTTTGAATGAGAAGAGATGAGGCTTTCCTTTGCACATGTGTATTACCTTTCTGACCCCTTGACCTTGTTTTAAAAAAAATTAACCAGAAGTCTCTGTCAAGACTGTAGCTCTACTGGTGTGTACTTATAATAAAGAAAAAAGAAAAGTAGCAGTTGGGAGACTTAAAACTTTACAAATACAATAAATAGAATAAGGATCCTTGATTAAGTCTCTTTTGAGGCAAGATTTCGAAAAGACTACAACTGTAGGAGTAGCTTTTAATAAAATTTTACTGAATTTTCCATTTAAATTACTTTGGCAACATAAATCAACAAAATCAAAAACACAAAACTGATAATTACAAAACTTACCTCATGTAAACGAACATCATGGCTGCAGATCTATGGAAGGGAATTACCGCCAAAAGTCTATGTGTCTTGCTTTTATTCTTATTCTGCTTTTTTCTTTATGCTTTGTTATTATTGTAATTATATGTCACTTTATTGTTTTCATACTCGTCTTTATTACATTTCACTTTGACTTTTATCTTTCTTCATTTTACCTTTCTTCTATGTTGCCTTATTCTTGTAAATTCATTTTACTTTCTTTTAAATTGATACAGTTTGACTTTCTTAATGATTATCTCTATTACATACGTGAATTCAATCACACAAAGAATGAAGCATATTCAATGAAGATGAATACAGTTGTCAAAATTTAGTGCCGCATTATAACACTAGGTGGCAGGGATGTTCGCTACGAGTGTTGGTAAAACTAGGTAAGCAAACCCGAGCCGGGGTTATTCGAGATTTTTCAATTTTCTGCCTTAATACATGTACTTTATCAATCGAACTTCTGAAGACCGGATCAGATCACTCGATCCAATGATGGAAACTCCATATTTATTTTCTCTGGACACACAGGAATAACGGCCTTTTTTTCATACATAACTTTATATACTTTACTGAATATGTTTATTGAAAGGCCGACCCACTTTTTGTAAGGGTAACGGTCAAATAAGGTTAATGTAGTATAGTAGGGAGAAAATTTAAATTTGATACTGTAGAAGAAGTTAAATTTAACCCAAAACCCACCCGCCCCGAAATAGGATTTCATTGGCGTCGGAAGCAAAGTGAAAGTTGAGGGGGGGGGCATAGTGTAAGAAATATTTTTTAGACCTTCAAAAAAAAAAAAAAATCCTATTTCGGGGGGGGGGGGGGGGGGTCGAACTATAGTGTCAATTTCACCACCACTTTCCCATTAAACCTATACTGCATCGTGTCCATTGAAAGAGGGGGGGGGTGGCTAAACCTACACAGCAATGTTCATACTAAGTCTATCTTTGGAAGAAAAAGTGGGGGCTAAGCCCCCCTCCCCCTCCCCGGTTCTGACGCCTATGTATTTTCAAGTTTGGACAATTTCCTTGTTTTTAATTTTTTTTTTGCTTGTCTAGTTGTTTTCAGCCGGGTAGCTTGAATTTTCTAAAACGATTCTACGTCACTGTTCTCTCGCCTGAAAAATATAACTCTATTAAAGTTATTCATTGGATAATTGAATTCCAGTTTAATTGACATAAAATGTTAAATATTTTGATACTAGTTACCCCTTATGAATTGAGTTGTTTTTCAGGCCCTTCCACTGAACTGAACTTTATTTCACGACAGATAATAACTGCTCATGCGTGTGATTCTAGGGACGGGGCTTTGCAAAGGAGTGAGGAGTTTTATGGGTAGGCGAAGTCGGAACCAGGCTACACCCCAGACATACTAGAAACTCCCCAGTCTTTTTTTCTGCTATAATATTTTATATTGAAATAGCACTTTTCAATAAAGAAAAGAAATATCTTTAGTATACGCACCGCATTTTACATCAGCCAGGAGAGCTAAAAAAATCTTGAAAATTATATTTGGTGGTGGTGGTGGTGGGGGGGGGGTCGTCAACTTTTTTCAATACCAAATTTTACTCATATGCTACTAAATACATGACTTTTAATATTTAATATATAAATTGACAATTAGTACTGCAACAAACAGTGTATTGGATGGGGGCAACAAGCCTTTCGCTGAACTTTTCCAGTAGTAAAAAGTCTGTTACGTTTAGGAAAATGTTTCGTGGCCACCCTCCCTTCTACCGGTGAAACGTACCCCACTTATAGCCACTGAGCAGTGTGGGATCTTTTTTCGTGCCAGCACCTACTGCGATACGGGACCTCGGATAATACGGTCTAGATCTCATCCGAAGGACCGAACTCCACGTCCCATAGTGGTATTGATCGACTCCTTACTACTGTGTTTCGTGACTCTAGAGCAGACGCCGCAACCACAGTGCCAGGCGACTGCGTCCGGAGGGGGGGGGGGGAGAAAAAGGAAGTCATTATCCATTTGTACTCGTGAAGATTATCTATGTTTAACTAAATGGTTAAAATGATTTAATAATCAACCACTGTTAAAATGATATTATTTAAACATTTATTCATAAAGGACGTATAAGTTTTCTTCAAAAACTGAAAACTTTAATATACAAACATTGTTTTACGATTAAAAAAAAACTATTCGGGGGAGGTGTTGCTATGAAGGGGGATGAATTGCTTTATACGGCGAGATTTCCCACGGAAGACTAGCTATGTATTGAAACTTCCCCGGGGGAAGTCTCACTGTATAGTCTTCCGAAGCACCACTATGTAGTCAGTCTTCCAGGAGAAATCTTATAACAAACATCATTTGAAAATTTTAGTTCGATTGATAAAGTATTAAGGCAGAAAATTGAAAAATCTCGAATAACCCCGGCTCGGGTTTGCTTACCTAGTTTTACCAACACTCGTAGCGAGCACCCCTGCCACCTAGCGTTATAATGCGGCACTAAATTTTGACAACTGTATTCGTCTTCATTGAATATGCTTCATTCTTTGTGTGATTGAATTCACGTATGTAATAGAGATAATCATTTAAGAAACTGTATCAATTTAAAAGAAAGTAAAATGAATTTACAAGAATAAAGCAACACAGAAGTAAGGGCAAAATGAAGAAGGATAAAAGTCAAAGTGAAATGTAATAAAGACGAATATGAAAACAATAAAGTGACATATAATTACAATAACTAGTTTTAATTGTAACGGGAACCGTTACAGATGTTCCCCAAACGCTCCCCAACTCCCTTCTTGTTCCATTTTCCTGTAAGACTTTTTTTAAAAATATGCTCAGTATCAAAGGATTTCATCAAAGAATTATCAAAACTACAATGATATCAACTACATATGTATATCCCATTTAACGTATTGCACGCGCACGCACTTGCAAGATGATCAAGACATGTTGTTTAAACCATTAACCTATCTTTATATCGTAAGAATCAATCAAAATATCATAAAAATATAAATGCTACCATTTTCCGAATATATTGGTGATTTTATGTATTGCGCATGCGCACTTGCATGCATGCATGTCCTTGCATTCAAATTTGATAGAAGCATAATGTAGGAATCAATAATATCTATTCACAATCTGAATTTCATCCCGTTTCGTTGAGAACTTAGAAAGTTACAGACATTTAAAGTTTCAGCCAATCAGATTGCAGCACACATGCATGCGCATGTTTTCATGATAATTCTTATATATCATGCTGTAGATCTTTATAGTGTATGAATATGTTCAAAATTTCAAAGGATTTTGTCGAAAAACAAGAAAGATATTGATACTTTTGTTTCAGCCAATCAGAGCAAAGTGCACGCGCATGCGCGTGAGGTATTGCTATTTTGACCATGTCATCATGTCTATACTAATAATATATCCTCATATTATGAGTTTCAAAGCATTTCTTCAAGAAATAGAAAAGTTGCGGCTATATCTATTATATTAGTTATTTCACGTGTCGCACGTGCGCGCTCTTGCAAGGACGTGCGCGAGGAACATGTCATCATGCCTATACAACTAATATATACTTATATTATGAGTTTCAAAGCATATAGTCCAAAAATAGAAAAGTTACGGCCATATCTATTATATTGGTCATTTCACGTGTTGCACGTGCACGCTCTTGCAAGCACGTGCGCGGAAAATGACCTTGATTCCGCAAATCTACATAACATGTCTACTAACCCTAAAAAGGTTTTACCTACTTCGAGTGAACAGTTTACAAGATCACTCGCGGACAAAAAAGTACCCAGGAAGAAGAAGAAAAATAACTAGTGCTAATTGTAACGGGAACCGTTACAGATGTTCCCCAAACGCTCCCCAACTCCCTTCTCGTGCCATATTCCCTGTAATTTTCATTAAAGAAGGCAAAATCTATGCATTTAAGACGTAAACAACGTTTTCCCAAAAGTATACCAAGTATTTCAAATTTAAACAATGCAGGCGTGCGCTAGTGATTGCATGAGCGTAATGACGATATCATCTTGTCTACACTATTTTACTCATATGCATGGGACCATACCTTCTTGTAGGAGTCCATTATGTCTGTCTATGTTCTTAATCCCATCCTGTTTTGTTGAAAAACAAGGGATTTATAGCCATTTAAAGTTTAAGCCAATCAGATTGCAGCGCACGTGCATGTGCGTGTTTTCATGACAATTATTATATATCTTATTGTAGGACATCTTAAAGTTTGCCTATGTTTTAAATTTCAAAGCATTTTGTGAAAAAACAGAAAAAATATAGAGATTTTTGTTTCAGCCAATCAGAGCAAAGCACATGTGCACGCACGTGCATGCATGTGAATGGTGACCATACCATCTTGTAGGAGTTCTTTATGTCTATCTATGTTCTAGATCTCATGCTGTTTGGTTGAAAACCAAGGGAGTTATAGTCATTTAAAGTTTCAGCCAATCAGATTGCACCGCACGTGCATGCGCGTGATTTGATGATAAATTTTATATATCATATTGTAGTACATCCTAATGCATGTCTATGTTATAAATTTCAAAGCATATCATCATAAAACAAAAAAGATATTAAGCTTTCTGTTTCAGCCAATCAGAGCAAAGCGCACGTGCATGCGCGTGAGTTCATGCAAATTTGACCATGTCATCTTATCTACACATCTTATATATCTTTATATAATGAGTTTCAAAACATTTAATCAAAAAATATAAAAGTTACAACCATATTAAATATATCAGTCATTTTACTCATTGCACGCGCCCGCACGTGCATGCGAATGCGCGCAAAATGACCTTCGTTCGGCACATCTACACAACATGCCTACTAACCCTAAAAAGGTTTTAACTTAGTTTGGTGAACAGTTTCTGAGAACACTTCCGGACAAAAAAGTACCGGAGAAGAAATAAGAAGAAAAAAGAATAATAATAATAATAATAATAATAAGAAACAGAGTAAAAACAATATGTTCCCCAACTTCGTTTGGGGAACATAATAACAAAACATAAAGAAGTAGGCAGAATAAGAATCAAAGCAAGATACATAGACTTTTGGCGGTAATTCCCTTCCATAGCAGATCTATGTATCAGTTATTACCTCCCCTCGCTTCAAATCACTTCCGTTACTAAGTTTGTATTATTGCGCGGTAAATTTGAACTCATAAAAAGCAGCACAATTTTACATCCAAAGTAATCCGCTTCGCGGATCATAAAGCGTAAACTGACCTAAACCATATTATACTCGATAAGGCCAAGAATTAGAGTCATTCTTTAAATGAAACATTTCTTAATAAACTATAATTTTTGACCTCGTGACCTTGACCTTTAAGTTTGACCTTTTCACAAACTATAACCTAGCTTTTTACTTTTGAATGAGAAGACATAGGGCTTTCATATTAAATCTGTGTATTGTTCGTGAAATATATGGAGATAACGAAGAGTAATCAAGATAAAAAAAATCCACCATTTTCCGTTATTTCCCGATCATGACAAGGAGCATACGGCGGATGTGACCGGTCGGCAGGATGCTCACTCCTCTATGGCACCTGCCCCTACCACTGATGTTTTAGAACTCCGTGTTTGCTCTGCTCCTATTTTGTATTGTTTTAAGGACTCTTGATCTTGAATACTGTTCGTTCCATCCATATGCTTCATGGTATCTTTTACAAACAAAATGTGTTTTTGAAACTCTGATGCCACCGTATGGCAACTTATGGCGAGGGTTGAATTCTCTCAAATGTATATCAAAATCCATGGGTCAAAAGTGTTGGTACCGAAATGAAGGGCTTGTTACGAGGAATTCACCTGTTAAATATGAAAGCTCTAGTTCTTACTGTTCAAAAGTAATGATCAAGGTTAAAGTTTTTGAAAATTGGGGCAAACTCTTAGGTCAAGGTCAAAAGGTCATGTCACAATGAATACACAGGTGAATTATGAAAGCCCTATCTTTAACTGCTCTAAAGTCATGGCCAAGTTTAAAGAGTGGTATTTTTTTTGTAAAAGTAGGTCAAACTCCAAGGTCAAGAGGTAAAATTTTGTGGTACTTATGAAAGGTCTTGTCACAAGGAATACACCTGTGAAATATTGAAGCCATAGCCCCACTCACTCAATAGTTATGGTTTATGTTACCGTTGACAACAGATAGACATAAAACAGACAGACAGATAAGACAAAAACAATATACCCAGGTATCTTTCGATTAGGGGCATAAAAATTATCTGAGTAATCGGGTACTCGATCGGAAGATTAAGCGAGTAACCGGTTATCAAATTTGACCGATTTGTAAACACTTTAACTTATGTATTCAAAATACAGCAATGATCATAAACATAATCCTCAATACTTTTTGTAAAAATCCTGAAATTGCTGTTAACAATTATTCAGTATACGAGGGTTGTCCCATAAAATCGTGGACAAAGCGTTTTTCTCGAAAAGTAATAGGCGCCCTAAGCTGAAAATTTCAGTAAATGTTTATTTATCATATTTAAGTGCATGATAATTTTTATGATAAAATATAAGCAAAAATAAAGATTTTATTATGCTTGATTGTGCACGGGGTATTGTCCTACGGCGCACGGACAAAAAACCAAGTTTTATCAATGAATACACAAGTTTGAATTCAAAATAAAAGTTTTAAATACATAAGATTTGAATTAAAATTATCCTAATTCAATTCAACACTCAATTTTCTAGTCTTTGTAAAAAATTTAATGCATTTCGTTAATTTTTGGCAGTTTCTCGAGCATTCGAAATGGGAAAGTGGTAAACACAACACACGAAACATGGCGACGTTTTAATGCATTACGGCGCACCGGAGAGCAGTTCCGTTTTAATTTGATGTTGTAATGATGCCTTTGGAGACTTGAAATGATCAAAGAAGAAAAAAGATAATAAAAATATCACCATATCTTAAGTATACAAATGAAATAGGAGTTTTCTTAGCGAATACCTTTTGATCGAGTCCCTGGGGAGTACAAAACATACGGACAAACTCCCAAAGTAATAGCAAAAAGACGCTGTCACAGTAGACCGCCGATATGAGATTTTCTATTAGTTGAATGATGGTGAGAATATTGTCCGTAACTTACTGACAAATCTTCAGAATATCGCATGAGTGTGCCAATTGGTTCTTCGGGTGTTTATGGAGACTAATTAAAAAATGTGTATCAATAAAATTCCTAAATTTAAGTCGGACTTATCCAACTTCATTTTCAGCAAAGATAAAACGTGACGCTGTTAAGACACTTTGACGTTATAACCCATGCGCCGTAAGGTGATACAATACACGGCATAAAATCATATAATTTGTTTATTTATGCATACATTTATTTGAAATTTGCTATGTATATTACTAAAATATGTACTAAATAATAGTGAAAATTACAGAACGCAGTGATGTTTATTTTTTACACCAGACAACTAGTCCACGATTTTACGGGACAACCCTCGTACATAGACATTTCATCTTTTAATGGAAGCGTTAATCATATCAAGATTTCTTTTTAATATTTAGTTGTTAAACAAGCCAGGGTTCGACACTAACTTTTTTACCTTGGTGGACCGCAGGTCCACTTGTCAAAAACTATTGGTGGACCTTCTCAAAATTTGGTGGACCTTTATAAATGTTTGAATTAATGAATGAATCACTACACAAGGCAACTAACTTTAATATATACTGATTCCAGTCAGACTAATAAATCATAAATCTAACCAGTCAATGGAAACGAATCAATTAGGGACTGGTCAGATTTTTTTTTTGAAATATTGTACAACTTTGAAAAAAAAAAAACAAAAAAAAAAACGTATTAATCTACAAACAAAAAAATAATTTAATATCATGAAGTTACAAAAAAAAAAAAAAAATGGTGAAAACCTGCATTTATTTATCTTCCAAGCTTAGATTGAATTTAAATTTCCAATTATTAATTAAAGTTGTGGAAAAATATTAAACAAGTGAATTTTTCATGTATCTACGCCTGTTTGAACATCTATTAAAAAAACAAACAATGCATAAATGCAGCTGTCAATCAATTCTAATTATCTCCAACAGTGTGCATTCAGGTGTGAAGCGATTTCCTGTAACCCAGTGTAATTTTCACACATTACGTAAACAGAGGACAGACTGATTAATTTGGCACACAATTTCCATGCTTCTTATTCAAGGTCCGTGTTGAATGCTCTTGCGTCTCAATATTATTGTTAATATTGGAGTTATCAATTTTATATGTAATATATATCAGTTTGAGTTGCTGATTTCGATTTAAAGAAAATAACCCCGGGAATTTCACTGTTTTTTAATACGGTGTTTAAATTTTAAGTGGACCGACGGTCCACCTAGCCCCAGAACATTTGGTGGACCTTCCAATTTTTTGGTGGAGTCGGGCCGCCGGTCCACTGTTAGTGTCGAACCCTGCAAGCAACACTTAATATGACAGTACAAGTAAATAAAACCATTTGGCTATCAACTGTACATGCAAGTCATGCTGCCGTTTTTTATACATGACA